>NW_020439000.1:1258175-1288509 GCF_000699045.2 Agrilus planipennis | reverse complement strand
TATTTATATTATTAGTTTTTTAAAATTCTTAAATTGAGTGATTGCCTGTAACGACATCCGGATATAACGACGAAATTATAGTGGTCCCTTCGTCGTCGTTATATCCGAAATATTTTGTAAAAGGCGATTTTGCAGTTTGAATTAATTAATATAATTGAAAATCGCTTAAAACAATTTGTCGTAATTTTGTTATAAACATATTTCTAACAATGATATTGATAAAGGTCATTTACATATACTTCTTTGAGAAAATATTATTAGTTTATAATATATTAGACGAAGAAAACCGTTTTCCCGTCTTATATTTCAAAGTAGATGACACCGTTTCAAAAATACATTTTTGTACTTATCCTTCATCTTTTGAGGTTTCTGTTGACAAACAAAACTAAAACAACTTCTCATCTCGTTTTCTTACAAAGGCTTTTCTAATGGTTTTCGATCTTTTGTGGGTAACCACGAGGGTGGCTGTAAAAGCTCACACGTAAAGCTCCGTCTGGTGGATATTTTCTTTATTATTCTCGATCACATCGAAGCCAAAGCAACAAAAAAGTGCAATATTAACATTTTCACTTACCTTCGTTTATTGGATTTGAGAAGGATAAAACTCAATAAGCTAATGCAAAAGCGATTATATCAATAAGGTTCGATGTTTGAAAGTGTTATGGCGAGACATTGAATGAAAACGTAGAAAAAGGTTGACGCGATGTATGGAATTGTGAATGTGTTTTTAGTTTGAGAATTTCTAACGAAAGATTTTCGTACCATTGATACCAATGGGCTTGTTTCGTTGATGAGTTATCAATATTTACGTTAGTGTTAGTTAAATACAGTGTTTTGGTTCCTTCCTCTTTTCTGTAAAATGTATCATATTTACTAGGTAATAATTGTGATTTGTTTGCAGAATGTGCAGTTTAATTTCGAATTTAATGAAATTGGCATATTAGCGAGCTCTGTAAACTATTAATTTCAAACCAAATTAACATTTGTCTTCGAACATCAAATAACAGAGTTACAAATAATGTTTACATAGCGAATAAAATTATTGATGCAGTAGTAGAACTAATTAGTTTCAGTTAAAGTTAATCACATGTTGCTTTAAGCATTAAACATGTTCGCATGAATTTCTGTTTTCTCTTCGGAATTACTGACTTTAGGTAGATACTATGCTTAAACACAGGATAAATTAGGAAACAATTGATTTGTGGAACTTACCTGCGGGTAGTCACCAAATTTCGTTTGATAGTCAAAAACGTACAGGAAGGAATTCCGATGTTCAGTGGAATGTAGATCGGCAGTATGTATGACAGGAGCGACATACTGAGCGTCAGACAGGGCTTCGAGGGTTTCATCCCTTATATTTATGGGGTGTTGTACAGGCCTTTCCCAATCCGTATATTCATTTACAATCGTTGCTAAAATTTCTGAGAGGTGATAACTGTAAGTGTTTCTTACAAACGTCCTTAATATTCTTGATCTAAAACGTAAAAAACTTATGAAATAATTCGAAGTGGTCTGTATTCTGTCGAAACTGCCAGACGCGGATCGCGATTTCGATCTTTTTGGATCTCATCAGCGCGTCGCAGGCAGCTCCGACAGAACACAGACCAACTTTTACCTGCTGTCTTAACAGTGCGTTTTAGAAAATACTACAAATGGCGCAGTGAACGCCATCTGTAGCACGATGCTACATTTGTTAAGAACTTAGTTTAGAAGAAAATTTAAAAAACTAGAATAAATTGTAAATTTGTAAACCTTCTATCTGCTTCGATTCCGTATTGGTCATCCTCACTGTTAAATGCGAAATAGGCTTCGGCTTTGACTATTCCCAAGAGAAGATCGTACCGGGATAGCTTTGCTAAAGCGGGCTTTTTTAGAAGAACGTTGTCCAAAATGTTAATGGCATTTAGCGGTTCCTCTTTTCGGGGAATTACCGATTCGAAATCAGTGTAATGTGGGCTTTCTAAAAATAAAAGCAAATTTACTTACCAGGGCAAACATGATGTTCGACACGGTAAATACGCCATGTAATTTGTTTCGTAAAAGTGAAAAGGGAAGGAAAACATAAAAAAACCGTTTAGAATTTACGGACGTGAATGAAAAAGAATCGAAGTGATTGATAGGAGAAATACAATTAAGTTTATTGCATTGAAGCGTCACGTATTAGATTAGGAAAGCAATATTGAAGTAAATAAGTTATATTTAGCATCCACATATTACAATAATAGATGGATATGTCCCTTGGAGGTCCCTTGGTATAGTATACCTACCTTAAAAATAGTTTAGGTTTTATTAAAATGAAATAGAAGTTTGACATAATTTCTTTCATTTGACTGAATGACATATAGTTCAGAAGGAGAATATTTTCGAAATTGTAGAATACTTTTCATTTAAACATTAAGCGTTTAAAATGTGGCGTGATGGGCGGATGTTAAGAATACCGTGGATGGAATAGTTTAGAAATAAGGACGTATTAGAGAGTAAATATGGAAATCAGGAAGAAATAGGCGAGGTATATTGGTAAGACTCCTTCTCAGATACGAAGAGCTAGTTAGAGACATACAAGAAGGAGAAAAAAATATTAGGAGAGCAGAAGTAGATCTGGATTAGATTATTGTTCACAAATAGATATTTAGAAATTTAGATTATTCTAGTTTTCCATAGAGTCGGAAAAGGTGGAGGTGTACCTCCAACCAGTCTTTAGGCTGAAGACCTTCTGATAACGATGATGATAATGATTCGTTTCTATATACGAAAAGTAGTGTATGAGACATTTACCGGGAGGTTCTCCTGTGTCAATAACAACACCGTCAACGCTAGGTCCGAAGGCAAATGCAAAGTCTGGAGGGTGAACGGGAGTGGACATTAGGAGATCCAGCGGCCGTTCCCTAAGGCACTTGAGAAGATGAGGCTGCGGCAGTTCAGGAGAGCAGTTTGCGTGGATGGCCACCTGCGCTGCATAACGGGACGGTTCCTGTACCAAGGCCCAAGGAGATAGTGCTGAACCTGACATCAGAATTGCCCGGTGAAACAACACACCTGTAAACAAGGAAAAAAGAACATACTAAAAGGACATCCTAGAATAATTCTCTAATGTTTCAAAACGCACTGTGATGGACCCTAAGTAGAATCTGATGCTTTTATATTGATATTGGAAACGTTAAGGAAGGAGTGAGATTTCCCAACGTTCTACTTCTTGTACATGAGACTTCCCGGTTAATTAAGTTAGGTACAGATCAAACTGAAGTTTATATTTTTGACTTTGGCAGTTTGAAATATGCACCTATCAAAATTTGCGTATTACTTTCAGCGGATTTGGAAAAAATAAACTTTGTAAGCCTGATATATGTTAAATTTATAAGCTCGCATTTATGATTAGATTAATTTTCATTTTACAGGGTTTTTGTTTATTATATTTTTGCTTTTAAAGTTATTTGTTACTTTTATTAAAATACCTCCGTTAAAGCATCTTCATTGACATAACAAATTTCATAATAATTTAAATGAGTTTTTATACTACACGTGCTGCTATGTTTAAGTAATTTCCAAATTAAATCGCTACCGTAGAATTGCAGATTCAGTTTAACATCATTGCCGGATACAATGTGCGGCATTATTGAGACCGATTGTCCTAGTTTGACGCGAAATAACCATTTCAGAAGCTATTTTCCATTGACTTTACGTCTTTAGTAAAGCAACTGTGCTCGCTTTGGGAAACTGTAAATGTATTTTGTAGCAGTCAGATGCACGAACTTCCCAGTTACATGCTGTTCAGGAATTGACTTTGGGAGTAGGAAAACTGATTCAGGTAATAGAGCACGCATTACATCAAATTTCTTTCAAATTACGAAACGTATTTTACTTATTAAAGTAAGAGGGGTAGGCTGCAGATATTTTACTTTTACAATTTTTTGTCATCTTTTAATTAAAACTTTATTTTGAGTTATATTTAACAAGAAAAATGCTTTTTAAGCTTGAAATCTTAGAAATGAACCAGTAAGGTTTTCATAATAAGAAATTGTTTGTCTAAAACAGCAATTGTATTCGCAAACATTTACAACTCTCGAAAAAGCTCTTGTAGCTAATAACAAAGTACTAAATAAGAAACTAAATTGTTTATTTCTGTTTCCGTAACATAAAAATACCATTAATATATCTATCTGTAACATTTAGCAAAACATATTGCTTTATATGCATGTACATATATTCCACTTCTAGCATTTTTTTTTAAGATTATGGTTAAGATTTATATCCAGCCAATAAGTCAATTAGCGCCCGTCGCTAACAACACCAGTTGGCGACGATTCAAGACATTCTCCCTTATTGGGCGTCTACCGTTGATAAACGGGATCGCGAGTGCCTTTGTTAAAACTTTCATATCTCTCTTATTTCCAACTAACGTCTATAAATTACATCATTCAGCTTAATGTTAAGCTTGAAAATGATTTTCCAATGTTTTAATACGCTATATAACGGAATAAAAATAAAGCAAGGGAAGAAAAAGTAAGGAAGGAGCGAATATAAAGATAGGAGACGAAAAATTAGAACAACCGGCTAATTTTTTGGTACCTAGGATGTCAGTTAATTCAGGATGGAAGGACAACTGGAGATATACAATAGAGGATAGCGCTGGGTCGAGTCGCCCTCAACAAAAAGTAGTCACTTCTATTGGGATCCGTCAAATGGGAGGAGCCTAAAAACATGGCGCCGATTAGGGAAAATTTACCGTAGTTCCTATAGTGTACCGTGCAATTTCCAAGTTTTTAAATTACGATAAAATGATAAGTATTGACATAATATGTGATTGGGATGACACAAAGCCTCGGAAAGGAAATTTCGTTGAAGGTGAGCGTGTTTTTAATGCCAATCACATTATAAAATTCGGAAATAACAAATCCGGAAGCTAGCCTTCAAATTCCGTCAAGTTTACTGCCTACTTTTTACAAACTTCGGATTTAAAAAGTGATTCACGTTATATAATTGGTGAGGTGATTCTGGGTGATATAAAACGGTTAGTTTTTATTGGAAAGTAGTTAATGTAGGTGAAGGGTGAAGATCTACGTGCTATTGCAGCTTTTCACTGAACATATTAACTTTTTATTTAATTTAACTTTAGAAGAAAACTTCGTCGACTCCATCATCAAAAAAATTTTTACTTTTTTAACGTGTTTTATTATTTTATTAAACAATTTTACAATTTGCGTGCACAGTTCCTATGTAAATTTTTCCCTCATTCGAGTTATAAATTTTGCCACCACGGATGTTTTCCCGATCACTATTTTTTATCGAAATAGTTATGCGTTTTGATGAAGTGCAAAGTTCAGCAAATTCTAGTGAAACACCATGATACGTACCCGAATCAACTTGCAAATTCTTTCAGTTTTCTGGCTGTGTGTACTTATTGAAGCCGGTTAGTTAAATTTAATAATGTAAATGTATAAAATTATTTACGAGTGTATGAAAATTGGATTCGTTTTTATCTTGAGATAAAAATGAGACGATAAAAAATTTAATGTAAGGGTCTAACGCGAAGTTGAGCGAGAGATCATTATCTTCAAAATTGTATTAAAGTCACCAACGAAATTTAAAAAGAAAAAGAACTGAATAATGCGTACTGTAAAAGTGTATACATTTACTTTTCTTAAAATAAAATAATAAAACTTCCTTACTTTGTACAACTACCTAACGATTTCTGTTGTTGCAAATATTCGGATATTAATTAGACACTCAATTTTCATTTTTTAATTCACATTTGCTTTATTAATTAAATCAAACATTTTCACAAGAAGGAGATTCTCAATTTGACTATTATTTTTGTGAATGTTACGCGATTTCTTCGCCGATTTTAATGATTCCCTTTTATTGGATAGGCTACATCTTGAGGCCGATGTTTTCATTTAAATTTTAAGAAAATATTCCACCATTAAGAATAAATAAAATAGATTTATATAATTCAATAGTTTACCTTCTGGCACAGCACTTGAAGTTAACAGAAAATTTACGCATGCAGCACCAGTACCATGGCCTATTACAGTAACATTCGTAGGATCACCCCCAAATACGGCAATATTCTCTTGTAGCCAATGGAGGGCAGCTATTTGGTCCATAAGACCATAGTTTGCTGGCGATTTGGAGTACGGATCTGTATTTACATTTAAAAAACCTAAAACAAAAGAAGAATTTGTAAATTTTCATGTACTAGAATGTGTCTAGTGGAAATTAACGATAATGATATGATTTGTAAATTAAAGTAGAGGGTAATATATAGCTAATATACGCTGAATGTATAATTAAAATTTCGAAACCCAAAAAGTATTTTTCATGTATTTTCATTATTATATTTAAGTAAGTACTTCAGTAAGAAAGTGAAATTTCGTAAGAATTTAAATTAATTTAGTTACAACCCATCGGGCGAATTCTGTCAAACAAGAATGTTAATCTACTATGAAAATTGGTTTCACAATAATTAATCGTGGTTTTATTTTACTTCTCGGTTAAATTACTTCAGCATTTTTAAGTGCCATCTTCTTTCTGTCTCTGGTTTTACTTTTTGTTATAAGGAATCAGTTTTCGGATGTAACGCGTCTTCTCATAAAATAGATGTACCGTGAAATAGAGTTTGAAATTTAGCATACACGAATTTTAGATTATTTTTCTCCCAACTCACTTGAGAGATGCGAAAAACAAAATTGACTTCTTCTCACAAGTTGTCTGAATTATACCCGATTTCTGTATTTTCCATTTCGATCACGAACTTTCTTCCTGACTGGATCATGCCGGTTTTATAAACATTTTTTTAATTAAAAGGAAGAATGTTTTTATATAAAAGTAATGATTAGTAATAAAAACAGTTTGTTAATACTTTTCTCTAGAATAGTACATTTTAATTTACTCTGTTCTGTTTCGGTTGTGTTGCCATTTTATGAGTTAAACTATTTGAAGCAACTTTAAATATTCTTTTTTTTGGAACAAATCATTTTTGTTATATGAAATTTTCAGTTTGCTGTACTATATTTTAACACTAAATATATAATAAAAAGAAACTACAACTGTTTGAAAAAAGGGATCTACAAGAATGTCATCGGAGGAAGTGTTCTTTGTTCCTATGCCTGGATAACGCGATTGAAATATAGAGACAAACTAATTATTTTCGATATTTTTTACTTCTTTCAATTACCTTGTACTAATCTGTTCGCTAAAAGTTCAATTTATGCGTTTTGACCTTGTCGCACCAATCATATTATTAAAAAATGTTTTGCCAACCGATCAATAATTATAAATATGTTTGCAATTAAGTCCAAATGTCATGCAGGAACAATACGTAGATAGTACAAGTTTAACAATGAAATGAAGACTTTGGCAGACATATATTAGTAATAAGGAAAACTGAATTTTTCTTCGATAGTTATAGCGGTCGACCCTTTTGAGAGAAGGTATATATATTTAAGGGTTGGAGCTATTCATGTTTCATTTGGGTGACAAGTTCGTAATTTATTAATTCCTGCCAGGATGCAGTACGGAAAACGGCCACTTCCTTTTCTAAAAGTTCGAGCTCGGCAAAAAGGCTACTGGGCCGTAGTAATGCTGCCAAGCGCTCTAGGTCTGCAAGAGGCCAGCGCTTCTCGTTAACTGCATAATTATACTACTTCTCTGCCTGGACCCCGCTCAAAACAAGAAGTCGTATTTTTGTGGGTACATATAAAAGTAACTAAATTCAGTTCAAAACAGAAAATACTTTATTTAACGTCTCTAGCACATGGTCTATTAAGTTTTGTCGTTGTGTGTTTTTCTAAAAAGTACTCATTGTAGACCCTAGATAAAAATGTTCAGTCTGTCAGAGTCTCTGAAAGCGAGACTTGAGTCTCCGTCTCTCATCGAGTCTCTCTGGTGTCGCTGAGAGAGAAATTGTTCAGCGTCTCTGAACGAGAGACTCGAGTCGCTCATAGAGAGATCCTCATTTGGTAGCCAGTCTCTGAACGAGAGACTCGAATCTCTGAATTAACAATTTTATCGTTCGAGTCTCTCATTCAGAGACTGTGAGAGATCCATAAAAACACTTAGGCAATAACTGAGAGACTGAAAGACTGTGAGAGACGCTCTCAGAGACGCTGAAAGACTCTGAGAGACTGGAGAGAGACTGAAAAATTTTGTCTAGGGGATCTCACTCCCTCTTTCTTGTTAATATTTTTTTTAAATTCTTTCTGCAAGAAACCATTTATTGTGTAGTTCGATAGCAAGAACCAAGAACCATTCAAACATAAAGGTGCATATATACCAATGTCTTTTTCCATCTGTCTGTGACAAAGGTCCTCGATTGGCGCGCAGGAAAGAATATGGACGAGCATTGCACAGAGTGGGTCGTTAACCCCATTCCGTAATAGATGGGGTGCAAATTGTCATCTGCAGTATTCGCCTACCCTAGACCGTATTCATAACTCGTTTGATTTTCTTATTTAAGCGTATAATGCACACATTCAGCTGGAATGCAAATATTGCAACGGAACGGGGTTTGAAAAATGCTTGAGAAAAATGTCGCACAAAGAATTGTTTCCTCTTGCATCCCTTTGGAATGCATACATCAAACGAGCTGGCTTACTAATGATCCGGAAGGCGATTCAGCACGGCGAAAAATTAAACGGTTTTAGTTAAAAATATTCGAACAAAAGTTGTCTTTTGTAAAAGTCGCATCGTAGTAATTTCGGCGAGAAATCTTGAAAGAAGTTTTGAGAAGGCACAACCCGTAAAGCAGATATGAAACCAAAAACGGTATTTCTTAATTAGGATAAAACATTAAGACACCCTGCTTTATGGTAGTAATGAGCAAAACCAAAGCATCAGCGTTTCACGTTCAGTTTTATTTAAAAACTCTTAATAAAATCCTACATTTCTGCATCTTTAACTACGTTTTAAATGTCTCCGTAAATAATGATGGTTTGGAGATTGTTCATCGAAAGAATTACTGTCCTTCTTAATTTTTTAATTTGAATGCTAAGTCTGAAATATAATTTTTAAGTCATTCTGAGATAATTCAAAAGGTAACTGTAATTTCCACTTTTCTTTCACCTTTTGTTTAATTGTTTTCCCAGATTGAGTCTTGATTTGAGCCAACAAGTACCGCACTCTCTTTATGTTTCAACTAAAGTTTTAATTGCTTTTGAAGTTGAAATTTATTAACAATTTAGAACATTGTAATGCGTTTGTTGTGGACATTATTGGCTTTTATCTGTTAATCGGAACGAGAATTTTCATATGAAATTAGTAATTATATTTTGATATACAAATAACGCAATATCTCTAGCATAAATTCATCGACAAAAATTACGGGTTAAATATAAATTCAAATTTAACATAATCATAACAGAATCTAAAGGACCAACACTACATTAATAGAAAGGAGCGCTTTCTAATTATAAGTATAGATGTGATATTAATATCGGGAATGATGTTTCACAGTAGGTACTTAATTATTTCTTATACCATTTTAAAAAGTGTAGCCAGATGATTACGTTAAATGTTTTTTTAGTACATTTTTATTTAGATAATAATTTTTTTGATGAATTGAAAATGGATTAGTGAGAATTAGCCATCAGCCAGTCTTCTCCAGTAAATGACGACACTTATTTTTTTTTAAGATTAAAAAAAAGGCGAAATATAGTTGAAATGGTAGAAACTTCTTTGGAATACGCATTACTAACTTTTAGCAATTCATTTCGACCAAAAGTGGCATAAATACAGTCATTTTGTCTGTTCGTTTTCGGTTTACTTCCCATTTAGCGAAGAGGAAATGTAAATGCGTTTTTAGAGGATTATTTTGTGTGTAATAGCTTTCAATATTTAATTAGAGTTGTTGTATTATTTATAAATAATTTTCACTGGTTTAATTTATTACTATATGAATTCGTTTGCATTTGACAAGTATAAGGGGAGAAATTGATTGTATATGCTTCAAAAGAAATATCCTGTTCCCGAAGGTTTGCGCCTATAATAATGGAAGGAGGTTGAGGCGTTCAAGAGATCGCGATAAATTATAATCGAAAGCTCGTTTGAATGCGTGTAAGGCGCTTAACCGGTAGAACAATAACCGCGATACCTTGAATAAATGGACCGATAACGAACGTCGTTGTTTACAAAGTGCACGTTCCCAGGGAGCGTCGACATTTATATCGTAACGATACTCAGTTTCGATCCTTTTTCAACAAATAAATGGCAGAAACAAATCGCACCTGGGTACCCAGCTCTGATCCCTAAACGCACCGTAAACGATCGACCTTTTTTATCTTTCGTTCATATAAAAGCGTTTTTTAGTTTACGGTTTCGACCATCAGAACTGTCCTAAATCCCAACGTGTCAAAATCAATTTTAAAAGCATTTCAAAAAACTGTAAAAACGACGAATATACATACATATGCTCTTAATTTATACGTCAAAGGAAGTTGTCAACTGCGAAATGAAACAATAAGGTCTTTAATACCTGTCAAGATTCATGAAGTGGTTAATTTTTCCTTTTACTGTACAGTTTGTGAGTCTTTTACTTGATACATAATCATATTTACAAGTTGGTGGAAATCTAAGGTTTGGCTTGACAGTTTTCGCTTTTCATTTATCGAGATGATAAAATACATTTGCGTACACTTCAAAAGTGACCTTCCAATACATACTATTTATACATGAGTTTCAGTATTTTATATATTATAAATTAATTATTATTTCAATTGGATGACACACATTAGTAAAGCCAAGGAGCGATTAAACACTATTGTTAATTTTAGAAAACAATAATTGTAATGAACATCAAGTTATTAAACTTTTTGAATCTGGAATTGATGATGATCTATATAAAAACAACAGTATTAAGATTTTACAAAATTCTTCGCTAAGAAATGATACAAACTTAGTAATCATGCCGATGAAAATCTGCAAGGTAACTACCTTACTAACTACCCTAGAACATATGCCACCTGGTGTGGTATTTTAGAGAATTTATACAGAAATTAGGGTTTTGTCTTCCATCGTTCAATATTATGATGAAGCATTTATTTGATTAGATAAAAGTTTTAATCAAATCGAATGTCTATGTTCTGGAGTTCTTGGCATGATCCGTAAGTTCTGCTTTCGATCTAATGAAAACATGGTTTGGATTCCATTTTCGATTCCATGTTAGCCGAGACAGCGGTGCATTTCATACAAAACGCGACGAGAGCGGTAGAAAAACCTTTTGGCGACGTAACAAAAACATAGCGGGGCGTTGGAAACGTACGCTACTGCGAAAGAGCAGTAGAATTAAAATGGATTTTCTTCCCCCACGGTGTCTCGTGCCTAGAATACTAAAATCCTTTGTTTTTACATCTTACTCGAAGCGATGCGCTAAGTACTTTCAAGCAGGAAGATAAAACCCATGCTGCACAACATTCCGGATTATGTTTATACATTTATTTTTAAGTCAGTTAAACTTTAAAAACTGAGCACTACATGCTGAATCCACTTCGTTAGCAACTGTTTAAACTGCTCTACATGCAAATGGCACATTTCTGGTATAGTCGGGACGTAGAAATTGCACTATTCTGACATCTATGTATATGCATCTTTGTATAGATTTAAATGACTAATTTAAGTGTGTTCCTAATATAAAACAAAGCAAAATGACAAAATGTCTAATATTTTACTTGTCTTGTGTGTCATTTCCTGGTAGAATTTAATGTAAGATACTGAACACATGAAATATTTTAGTAGCAGCAAATTCAACTAGGTGGCGATCCACTGCCTGTACTTGAATTAAATCCTTTCGTCAACTAAGTTGCAGATGTTGGTAGGCAAATAATCCTTCATATTCAATACACTTGTAAATCTTAAAGGCAATTTGTGGTTGGGTTTTATAGTTAATTGTATTGCATATCTTGTAATATAGTAAATTTTCGGTTTTCAATCGAAACCTTATAGATACGTCGTTGAAGGTTTTAGGCTATGTGTATAACGATATAACTTGTAGGGGTTAAACAATGATAACAAATGTTAAACAAACAAAATGGGCTTTGCTATTAGCCAGTGAATATCATTTTACATGTAACAATCAGCTCTAAAATATAAGCATATCGATGAAGAGTTAGATCAGAATATGGCTTTCTGAAATTGAAAACCAGCTTAGTATTTATTGAATATTTATGTCAGAAAGACGAATTGAACACCGTAGAAAGGTTCTCATATAGAGAGGACAATGGCGACATAAAAGGCTAATTAAATTATACTTCATTTACTTTCTGTAGCGATGTGCCCCTTCCAATGTCTTGGATGTGCACTGGCAAAATCGTAGGTAGGGAGAAAAAGCTCATTATACTCTCGACTCTTGTTCATTAAACATACTTTTTCATACAGTACCTGCCAAAAGTTTTGTTCAATCATAAATAGTAGTGCGAGTCGAAAACAAGCGTTAAAGCCTTTAATATGTCTTCAAATATAAATAAACATCTCGTTGATATTTTCAGTAATAAATGGTGCCAATAACAGCCAATTTTTCCGTGCAGTACTGTATGGATTATACGTTCCTCACCGGTTAAGAGTTTGGCTGAGAGTTGTCTCTTTCCTTTTCTGGCCTAGTGCTGTTCTTTTCTACCATGCGCCGGTCAAACTTAAGGTTACATCGCTACAAAAAGTAAACGAAGTATACCTAGATCCTCGCATGAGTTAATTTTTACAATTGCTATTTATTTCAACTCCCATAGAAATAATTAATTTTTCTGAAAATTATGGAATTCTACGATTCTACTTCGTATTAGTGTTTTTTTCTGATATCCTTTCACTTTTTATTTCCGTTGATATGCAAGTGGAACGTGGCTGAAAGATATTTCATTGGCACACATTTGCTGTGATTAATTGAAAAGCACGTTTCCATGGCCTTCTTTTGTACTCTGATGGTGCTTTTTACATGGAGGTTTTTATTTTGAACCCGTGGATGTGCCGGCTGCGGAAGCGTAAAGCTGATTAATGATTCATATGCAAAGTAGATATAAGTTCAGGAATTTTCATCAACGTTTCAGAGATTTACGAGTGTGAGACAGTTTATTCGATTAGCAGTCGATAAGTCGTTAGCGGGTATTAATAATTTTTAGGGTGACACGTGGTAAAGCGTTTTATATTTTTTTGAGTGACGGACGTGAGATTTTTAATGACCAAAAAAGATAATGAGTTATCAAGAGACAAAAAATTATAGGATGCTGTTTCTTTAAGAGGATGTTCAGTCATTCCACGAAGAAGTGGAGAGCTTTCACTGAAACCATGGTACACCAAGGGAAGGAAGTAGTGCTAAACCATTTGTAACATTTAAGCTACCCCTAGGAACATTTTCGTCCCCTCTATCTGTCCATAATCGCCACAAACTGGAAACTTGATGGCAAAATATAAAGTATAAACCTTCCCTTATTTCCCGCAATTTATACTAAATATATCTAAGTAAATGAAATAAAATGACTGGTGTTATTGATGACAACAAAATAATTGAATTATAATGCCCCATCAACCAAAGAATTTAAAAAATCAAAATGTAGGATTTAGGCTTTTCTTCGATGTGCTCTGTTTTTTTCAAATGCTTTGAAGTTTCGGTTTCTTCAGTGCTGCTTTCAGAATTAGTTTATGTCGTTCATGAACATTTCAAAACCAAGAAAATCCTAATACCATATGTTATACTATTCTGCTTGCTCGTTGGTTGACTATTACTACCATGTTCTGTTAGATTGGCCCGTTTATTCATAATTGAAAGTGATTTGGTTATTTGAGAGAATTTTCGTAATTGTTTAATATTGGCGTATTACGAATTTGGAATGTTCTAGTTTTATGGAAATGTGAAGATTAGCTCTCAGCATAGGAGATAATGAAAGTGCGTGTCCAACCAGTCTTAGGACTGACGAACTTATGATGATGATTAAGGTACCTGAGTACAGTGAAAATGCCTTACAAAAGTATATTTTTTTCCTTTACAATGCGTGATTTTAGTATGAGGAAATGCGTGCTAATGTAATGCCTCTAAAGCAACTCGAAAAAAGCACTCAGTAAACAGAAGCACTTGGGTTAAGAATCACAATGAATTTAAAAGGAAATAAAATTGGTTTGGTAAAGCTAAAAGTGTATAAAAGAGCATTTGCAGACACAACAAAGGTATTCGCAAATTGGTGTTTTAAACATCAATCAACAATTGAGTGGAAAAAGAAAAGAGTAAAGGAAATGTTCCGTTATTTGCTGAAATATATTTATTTTCTTATATTTCATCAACTTTTTCTGTGACATTTGTTGAGGCAATGTTTTTCTAAAAATCGAAGATTGGATTCATTGTATTTACTGTCTTAAATGGATGCATGAAAACTATACTCCGTTAGAAAATATTTGTGATACATGTGGAAAAAAGGCAAAAGAAAAGACTGCAGACAGGGAAAATCAAGGCAGGGGTAAAGGAAAAGGAAAAAGGACGAAGAAATAATATGGCCATCTTATACGCTTTGCTATGGCCATCTGACACGGATGGGTCGGATAAGATGACCACTTACTTATTTTTTTTTTAATTTAATTACTAAAATGTCAATTGATAAATCGTCACCAAAGTCTGTAAAACCAAAGTTGATTAATAAAAGATTAATAATAAAGAACAGATTTTCATTTCTTTTTGTAATAATTATATAAAATTCTACCTTAAAGAAAATACGGCCATATCACCCTGAATTACCCTATATTACTGTACTCTTTCATTTTTATTTGCTGTATACTTATAGAGGCAAATGGGTAACTTTAGAGTAGTGGATTTCTGATATAAAGTTTTCAAGGAGATAGATAGATAGATTATGTTTTATACACATCTATAAAAGTGCATTAACTAATTGTATTACAACATATGAATTTTACAAACTAAATGTTCTTATTCTTCTCGCTTTTCTGCTATTTTTCTTCTCCATAATATTTCTCTCATTTTTTTCAGACGATTTTTTATTTTCATTGGAATTTCCCATTTTTTATAGCATTTCCTGTTATTCCACATCTCTCTTCTTTCCCCTTTTACATATTTCCCTTGTGATTTTCTTTTCTTCGGTTTGAATATTCGATATATTATTTTAGTAACATATTGTCTTTTTAATTTAACACTTATTCTTCGTACTTTAAAGCTCTTTTTGTTTAAAAATAAAAGGTGATCTACATGAAGTCAGTTTTTGTCGATTTAAAAGACAGTGTTTTTCAATTAAAAATTAGATTAACTAGGTACCTACTATAGACTCCACTAAATCAATATTAATTGTGAGATATTTACTGAAAGTTAATAAGTAAGTATAACAATTAATTTATTACTACTAGAAAAGTATGTTAGGAAAAGTCCCTAAATGATCCTTGCGGCATTTTAAATTAAGATTAAGTTTACTTCTAAATTAATAGTTGTTTCCGTTTCCGGTTAGATGAAGGAGATGCTCCAATCACAAAAACGTCTTTATACATAATTTATCGTCCAGTTAAGCAGCGCTGTGAAAAATTTCCTTGACGGTCCAGTGTTTCCTCTGTATGTGAGAAAATGTGTAGTTTTATAGCTGTGTGGATACAGGAGAAGGGGAAAGACAAACAATGAATTACACAAATATTTCTCTGCCATCTTCATGGCACTTTTATAACCCAGTGGACTTGTAGAAACAGCCGACTTCAACTTAATAATGCGTTACTTTTTCCACAGCCAGCTTGGAATGCTCGTAAACACATGCCGCTTAGAAGAGCAAAAAAATTGAAAAGAACGAGTACGAACATCTGGTCCCCTATATATCATCCCGTTCATGGAAAATGATACATTGTCTAATGTCGAACGAAGATGTCATCTTCGACGTGCCAAAGTTTTATAATGGCAATAGAAACGGCAGTTTTTAAACTCTGTTTTTTGTCAATAATTTGCTGTAAGCTTTTCTGTTCTATGGAAGTGGAAAAATTCGTTCTAGGTATGCCGCTTATTAAAAAAGTTTTCCCGACAAACTGTCTGGTACTTTGCGTCACATGTTAAAAGGATCAAACAACAAATACTGAATTGAAACATCAGCAGGTTAAATGTCTAATGTTTTTAAAGAGTTGTGAATACTGACTTGAAATATTATCACCTGTTGTATTCATTCGTATCAAAAATTTCCTACTTATCAATACTATCTAATTGTTTATCATACAAAGTCATTTGTTTTTAAAAATTAAACTTCAATAGGATGTACTTGTTATATAGTTATTTATTAGATTTTTTAAATTGCATTTTAGTGTATTGTTGGTGGTAAAACTGTATTTTAGATTATTACCTACTAGTAGATAAAACTGCAGTAATTGAACCAATAAATATATAATCTCAGTTAATACGACGATGTGTGATATTAATCGCTTGTTTCGAAATGGAATTTTCTCGCTGTCTCTTTGATTTGGGGAACATGAGGAATGTGAATGGGAACATAAGGGATTTCCGTCTGATGCAGGGTGTCAAGCGGAATAGAGTTATTCGAATATCATCGTGGTCGTATTCGGGAACTTACCTAGGATTCCTAATCGGTAATTAATTGTGACTACGACGACGCTTCCATAGCTGGCTAGGACGCTCCCGTCATATGGATTGCCAGAATTCCATTCATAACTTTCTCCGTGGATGAACACGACCACCGGATACTTGAGAGCCGAACTGCTGCCTGCTTCACGCGTTCCTGCTGAATGAAAAGAAAAACCGATTGAATGGGATTTTTCAACTGCAAAATGCAATTAGTCAGAGAAAAGATATAAATTGCTTTATATAGCATGATCTCTATTTTAAGACACGTAGAGTTTTTGAGATTTTTTTAATTATAAGAGTGACAGACAGTTGTTCTACGTTAAATTGCGTTAATTTTTTTCGTTTCTAAGTATCGCACTTATTTGATTTTGCTCACATTCTGATTAGTTTTTCACGTTTTTTTGTTGTTTCCTTTTCCAATTCAAACCTAATGGACTTTAGAAAGTGGAAGGAAATTACGAAGTATCTTACGCATTAACGTTTCAAGAAGAATTCTAAGACGTTTATTTACGTTTATATTAGATTCAAAGCAGAAAATAGAGATTTAAAAGGAAATTAGAACGTTTAAGGGTTTCATATTATCAGCATTTAAGCGAATTAAAAACCACAAAATTCTGATGGAAAATCAAATCTGTTCTTAGATCCGTATCTCTTATTTTGAGGCATAATTTAAATCGATGAAAATTAAACAGAAAAATCCGAGATGTAGGAGATAGTTATACGTAACAATTCAATTTTATATTTTGTCGTTATATAATAGGCTTAATTGTTTTAGAAAATGTTCAACATTTAAACGCTGTAACAAGAATCTAAATGTCTTTAAATCAGATCATTGCAAACCACCGGAAACCAGAGCGTAAATACAGATTTGGGATACTTGTCAATACTCGGGTTATTCTTCATTGATTGTTTAATAACACCTACCCTTCTCTAATTGCTTTGGTACTTATGGGAATCAGCAGTTGTACAGATGACGTCCACTATTATATCTTGTTAAGTTTCTAGTGTTGTTTTAGGTCCTCGGCCTTAATTATTGGCAAGTTAAAGTTATTGTAAATCTTAGATTTACTTAATTGTTTGAAAAGATATTACATACATTATATTACAATAGATTTATAAAGTGGTTGTAAAATGTAGGAGGTAGCAAGTAATTAATGGTTTTTGCTATATCGATTTATACTCGATTGAAAATAGCTGCCGGTGCCTACGCGTGTATGGCAATCGTGTCGCAATTCGTTCCATTATTCTACATGCCGTTTATATACGTATGACGGCGAACTGTTGGCTGAAAATTTCAAAACGAATGACAACGATTTCGTTTCCCTTTGTTTACGAGCAGAGTTCGCTCCCGTTATTCAGACGCGTTACAATTCCAGAGATTAAATCATCTGCCGTTGCCGCATAATCTGGAAACTAATAAAGATATCACCAAATCCAGTAAAGCTGCGGCTGCGGCGCGCAGTCGATGGTTGTTGTTTGTAACAATGTTATTTACCGGCCAGGGACAGGGGCTGAATTTCAGCTGTTTAGACATTCCTTTGCTTGTGTTTAATTAAAATGATTCGCCACGCAGCACGTAATGTGATTGTGGTCGTGAACAGTGAAACATTATACCCGTAAATTGTCCCATTAACCAGGATGGATGTCATCTTCCTTCCCCTAGTCTACCCTCTCACCTGAACCTTTCACCTTGCTAAATATAACTACCATAGTATATGAATTCTCTCGAAATGCCCTAATAACAGCTGTTTACGTAAATAGAATTCTTAATAAGATGTGCATTGTTGTGGGGAATACGTTTGGGAACTTGCCCCACCAGGTAGGCCGCAAGGCACTACCGACTAGTACAGGGGTGGTTAACCCGCGGCCCGTATTAATTAATTTTTGGCCCCCCAAGATTCACCAAATCACCATAGTTTCACAAAAAATATTTATCTTATAATAGTCGCTGATTTTCGGTGTCTAGGTAGTCAGATAATTTAGAATGGAAGGAATAATAGAGATATAAAAGAAATGATAGCGCAGAGTCGAGTTAGAAGCGTTTGAAATGTGTGGTGATATCGTGGATAAAGAATGTTAGAAATGAGGAGATACTACAAAAAGTAGGAAAACAGAGGATACTATGGTGAGATAGGGTGGTGGGACACCTTCTAAGGCATGAGAGGATTATCAGAGACATATTGCAAGCATAAATAGAAGTTAAGGGAGCAGAGGTAGACCTAGATTAGATTACAGTTCACAAATAGTTATGGTTGAATCTTCGAAATGTTAAACTTTTGTTGTAGACAGATTAAATTGTGCATCAATTTTTACTACACCCTTCTCATTTTAAAAGTTGTTCACTTATGATTATCATAATGGCGTATCGTGAATTTCTGCAACCCGGGGCGAAGTCTAAATGTACTTTTTTTTCAGTATGGTATAAGATCTTTTATTTAATTGCAGTGGGAAGGTGTACACAAAATGAACCGTTATTAGGGTTTGACCATTCGACTTTTACCTTTTGCGATATTGGGCATGAAAAAGTGCCATTTTTGTATTAAGATGTTTGGTACAATTGATTAAAAATTGGTACAAATACCAAGAAATTGGGATATGTAGCATTACTGCGAGCTGGACCTGATTCTATCTAATACCAATAAAAAAAATTTTGCTGCTCCTACATTTGTGCGGCCCGGGGCCCATGGCCCCTTTTTCTCCCCCATGCTACGCCACTAACAAAACTCTAAGTTACTTTTTCATTAGGTAGTCATAGTTAATCTAAAAAGATAGTGAGGTATCTATTTTACCCATTAAAGATTTTTTTACAAAAATTACATTATTGACGACCTTCCATAGAGTTCGTAAAGAAAATTCAAAATTTTCTACTTGGGCGTATGTCTGAGAACGGTGGGTATTGTTTGTAAGAGAGACTTTGAGGAGCCGTCGTGAATATAATGGTTGTTATTCGTTCATGGTCTTTTATTTGCACTGCCGGTGAACGTTATTGTGTATGAAAACGAGTGGAAAGGGCAAAGAAAGTACACGGCGTCATTATCAGGATGGAATAACGGAAAAGAAAAATCAAATTCAACTTGTTCTCCACTAGAGCGTAATACTGCTCTAATGGTGAGTGGTTTTTATAAATGGAGCAAGGAACATATTAAACTCAGCATTTATTATAAACAGTAACAGTTACACCTACAAACTTATGAGGATTAGCGTAAATTGTATTTTAATCGATTAGAATTTTCCTAGATTCTTATATAATTTTGAAAGCTCGGTGATAGAATTTTATTGTTTCATAGTATTGTAATAACCTAATCAATTTTATTTATCTCATAATAAGGAAAACATAGAATTGTATCCAAATTGACGTCATCATAAAGTTAGTACCTACAAGATGATTATAATCAGGATATTGATGAGGAATTTGAAAATCTTTTGTAGATGACCATCGTGTATGTGCGACAATGGTACTCTTTACCTACTTATGCTTCTACCTATTGGTTAGTTTTATCCAATTATTTGACTTTCATTTCGTTTTGATTTTCTTTGTTTCGCATTACTGTGAAAGCGTGATATCAATTACCCGTGAAAAGAAGAATATATCTTTCCTTTGCATACTAATTAATTGTTATTAATAAATTATGCTGATGACAATTAGGCGCACAGTTTTCAATTAAAGGTAAATTATCTATGTAGTCAACAATCTGACCATATTCGTCCTCTTTTCCTATAATTCTATCGATAGTTTTGGATAAAAGTTTACTGTATAAAATATACACGTGCAGGATAGTTGTTTATCTATACATGTATCTCTGTTCTAATATCCAAGGAGCTTTTATCAAGAAAACGTTCAAGATTGCTATAATCTGTTTCTTCGCTTGATCAAAAGTTCGTTACGTAAACAGTCTATCTATTTGTAGTTTATTTAGAGAGCGGGGAGATTCGATATAATAATAATATTAGATGATCATTGCAAGATTTAGGTACTAAAATGCTAATGTTATTTTTTTTTATGAATTTATCCATTCTAGAATGAAAGCAGTTGCAAATTTTCACATACGCACATGTTTGATTATGCGCACATATAAATATTGAAATTTATTATTGATTAATTTTCACAGAAATCCATTCAAAGTAAGAAAAATGTTCTTTTAGGCTGATCTAAATTTTGTGTTTATAATAATAGAGGGCGACAAGGTGTTAATTTCAACATTAATTCGTACTTCATCATTTAATAGATATCTAAATTAGTAGGCTGTACTTATTCGTTTGTTTTAAAATGCAAATAGTTAACGAGGAAAATGATTGATTAATTATATATTATATAAATATTTGTAGACCAGATAAACAATTAATTAAATGCCCTTTGCATATCATAAACCTTTATAGTTTATATAAAATAATTTTCTTATGTTAAGAAATAATTATCTAAATTGTTTGCAGATGGCGCTTAGATGTTGACTTTTACATTTATTTGTATTTATTATTATTATTCACATTTTCCGAAGGATACTGACAGAAGCTTTCACATAAAAGCAAAGCTTCATTTTCTCATCAAATGATGACATGTCGAAGTAAAAGATTATTAATTCGGTATTAGTTATAAATCGTGACGGCTACGAATAACATAGTGAACAATGCTGATTATGTTAGGTAAGTAGTTCTGTGTAAGCATTGCAATATTTTAAAATATGTTCAGTATAAACTGCAGTTCTCATTTTGTACAGAAGGAAAAGGTATTTTAGAATTCCGTACGGAAAATGCATAGGCGTACAGTCGCCAGTAACACCATGCTGATGTTACAAGATATAATTTTGATATGTATAAGCTTTTGCTTGTTGATTGAGATTGATATTTCTGTTCACGACTTTTGGATGTCATTTGTTTAATGTTAAAGATGAATAAAAGGAAGACAAACAAAGGTTTTGCACATCAACCGCTTTAATAATCCAGATCAGATTAAGGATGTTTGGGAGGTACAATCGGAGACAAGAGTACATTAAATTAGAAATTCGTGATTAATTAGGTTTTGCAGCATATCATGAGGTAAATAAATGCTATCCATACTAAAAAAAGTATACGGTTTCAGAGAAAATTTGGAATTTAACCAAAAACTTTGAATAAAACAAGAAATAACGAATAATGGAAAATTTATAACTGACTTTTGGCAGTGAAAATGCCTAGATTTCAACTTCGACACAAAAAAAATATTTAGTTTCAATCTTTATTAATAATGAGCGTAAAACTTTTTAATATGTTTAAATAATAATTAAAACTTTAAAATTGCATTTATTTCAGACAATTATAAATATTATCATTATATTATCATGTAAAAACGAGATTTTCAGCTAATTTTTCATTTTTTCCTCGATAACCATTTAGTGATTTTGAATAACCTTACGCTAAAGTGATTCTCCAGTGTTCAAGTTACTTATTATAAAAGTTTGAAATTTCTGGTAGCTTTTTTCTGTTAATAAAAATAAATTTAATCTGTTCGGTTAACGAATCTCCATCAAATGACGTGTAAAATCACAATTTTTTAAAATTACAATAACTTCAATGGTTTATTGAATCGATTTGTAATTTTTACAGGAGTTTTAGAATTGAATGAGGAACGTTCTTCCAAATTTGTATTTGTCTCGTGGCATTTTGACATACCTCCCAAACATCCTTAAGTATAGGTCAGGATTTATCAATGGTGAAGTCTTTATATGATAAGATTTTTACATTCCACTGTCACCCTATATCACTATTGCCCATGATTAAATGCTACTTTTTAGTTTTTTCACTATTAGGTTAGATAATGAATATTCTGTTCTCAATTATTTTTTAATAAATATAGCTTAAAAAAAAACAATGAAATTTAACCTTGCTGATCAGCTTTTGGTTTTATTTCTATGATTTCCATAATCAATGCAATTTAATTTTTACAGTAAAATATTTTATTTGAAGTAATCGTTATATTGACAAACGTACATTTACTACAATTCGCAAACATCCACATATATGTATATAAACAGGCGCTTGCGTGTAATCGTTTAAAAGAGCAGCAAAGAGATACGTTGTATATGGGAGATGGTTTTTAGGTCTCTCTACCGGGGGTGGTTGATGCTGCCATTTTCGCCCGAATGAACATTAACGATTCTCCGCCCTCAGTTCCGTGTCATGGACATCCAAAAGACTCGACGTTAAAAAGTTGAAGTTAGTTCCGACGAGCGGTTGTAAATCCAATCCGGCGGGGCTGCAAGTGAATATTTTTATGCGTGCGGTTGGCCTCCCTTATTTCCTGGGAAAGCAGAACGGAATAAAGATTAATAGAGTAGATAGAGAAGAATTTCCAGAGCTTATTATTGGCAGCGATCTCGCTCTTCGCGAACTTAAACGCCATTCGGTCTAATCTTGCATTATAAACTGTTTCGATATGTCTTCCGAACTATATTTGATTTTAAGTTTTGGCACGGGGCTTAAACAGGACTCAAAACTTTCACGAATGTTATGTGTATCAACGTATGAATAGATACATAAAGGAGGTATTCTATTCGATATCAGTCCCTCAAGTACGAAAGAAAGCTTTTAATAACATTTAAACTGTCTTCAGTGGATTGATTGTGAAACAAGATTATGAATATTAATAAATAAATGAATTTTTTGTCCATAGTTTCACTAATTTATTCATGTTGACATAGTCCATAACCAAGAGTAAGAAAAATGCCAAAATTAGAAAATACATTTTCTTACTGTTTGGTATAAATAAAACAAATAAATCTACCTACATAAAAGGAAATGTATTGTGCAATCTTCGTTACCCTATATCCGAAAGATTAATTTTATTATTAATTTGAAAGGATTTTTTTGATACGTCCTTTGAATTCCTGCAAATATTTGATTATAATTTATGTCGGGTTTCGTTGTCATATTTAGGAAGCCTTACGATAAACAGATTTCACATTTCGAGTGTATTAATAAGTTACGTCTATTGATGTTTATAATAGGGTTAGTAATGATGAAAATCCCATAACGTTAAATGGATTATAACAATTTAAATAATAAGTAGATACAAAGGTACTTATAAATTAATGAATAGGTAGTTATAAATGTTTTTGAACAACAAATGAATTTAGGACCGTAAGTAGTAGATGAACATTGGTAGGATAAAAGAGATTAATTGAAGAAATGAATTTTGTTTAAAAGTTTTGGTTAGCAAGCAACGCCATAAAATTAATTCTAAGCATTTTTACTGGATGAGTATGCTGTGGTCCATGGGAATTTGCTCTTCCAGACATTTCATCATTTTTGCATCTTCAGTTGATATTATTCACTGAAGACTAAGTTCCCACTAAACATTTTTCCTTAAAACATATTTTTAATAATAAATAACTACAGAGAGTGCTAATCGCCACCTGATACAGAGATTTGCAACCAATTGTGGGTAAATTAATGTTCAACAAGGTTCTGTTTAATTAAGGATATCAACTTGTCAAACTCAACCCTGTGGTTATCTGCATGATAAGGCACTCGTACCTATTACTCTACATAGATATGTTTGTACGTTCTACCATATATTAATGGCAAATCTCTGCAGATGGCGTTTACTACCACACAGCACTTCGTCCTTGTAAAAAAAAATAAAGCAGCCTATCACTCCTGATAACGCCATTTTAAAGTGCCATCAAAATCGGTTCATTCGTTCTGAAGATGAGTCTGACCGACTTATTTAATAGACAAATTTTTCTGAAGGGCAATTTGTGTCTATATCTTGATAATTGTAGATAGACTCTTCAATGTTTTAGTATGTTCTCGAACCCTTTCTTAGTTATGACTATGTTTGTTTGCATTGAAACATTTACGGACAATATTTTTAAAATTTAAATGTTTATGCTGTTCTCATTCGAGTCTAAAGACAGTTGGATGGTCCATATTCAGCATCGGTGATGGAAGGACTCTGAAGAAGTTCGCCACTAGCGCTAGCGAAACGTTAGGAATCAACTCCAATTGACGACGGTCTTTAGACCTGAAGGATAGCATTAGTTCACCAATTGGTCTCGAAAGCCTTAACCAATTTTTCAAGATTTACTTCAATATATTAATTTTATCCATATGTAGTGAACCTAAAGTTGTACTGAATTTAAGCTACACATTGCATAAATGAATGAATTATTGTTGCGGCATAAAACAATTAAGTTTCCATTAACATAAAGTAACATTTTCCGTTCCCATGGGGTAATCTCTGTGGTTTGTATGATAATTCTACTTAATAACTAAGAGGAGCATTTCGTTCCAGATTTATCTTGGTGCGGAGTTTCTAGTGCGGTCCTTTCATCCACGAGGGCATAATACTACTGCAGCCATGGTTTAGAAGTGATCAACAGCGGAAATACCAAAAAGGTACGTGGTTTCAAATTATCAAGTAAACGGCTAGACATTTTTGGGTAGTACAGAGCAAATTCTCAGTAATTTGGGTCAAGAAATCGAACATTACTTTTCATTACAGAGAATTTTGATTGATATAGTAAGAAAAACACTACAATTTTAGAAATGAAATCCCAATGCTTATCATTGAAACAAAATAATGGTGAATTCTAACAAAAAACAAATACAACGTGTAATTATACAACACGCTACTGAAGTGAAACTTCTTCAAACACACAAACATACCGAGATAGGGGTTAAGGAATTGGTTTAATGGTATTATTTTTACACTATGAATTTAAATTTTACACTATACATGCCGGAGTTGCCTGTAACGAACGTTGCATTGAAGCGCGCTCACGGCTCAAGCGATCCCCACTACGAACTCGACTACGTGGCCGAGTAGAGGGGGGACATCCGTTACATGATTTCGTTACACAGCAACTCGCATGAAACGAACTTACCCTAGCGTGCGTAAAGAAGTTTCACTTCAAAAAAAAATTTACAATTTTTACACGAAGTGTACATCGCCTTATATCAACCACAGATTTGTAACTGAAATTGCTGACACCTTCTATTAAAGTATTGAAAAACAAGTTATTTTGATAGTTTGTTACTTTGATGCATTGATAGTTTTTTACGATAGTTAACTAATTTTATTAGGAAGTGTGACTTCGATTGGATTCAACTGCAGACGGTTCTGTACCATGACTTTGTATTGTAGATGTGTAGCTGATTTCTTAATTACCACCTTCTCTTAACTAGCAATTCTGAATTGATTGAAATTTAGATTTAGTCGTTGGCTGGAATTGGACTTTGCCGGTGGACGTAGCCGCACCACGTCGAATCCGAGGGTAATAGCAACGGCGACCACGTAGAGAAGTTGTAAATTTCCGACTGTTACGTTTTATAGGCTATAATTCACTTATCGCACGACGGGAAGCAGTGTAACCATTATTCGAGACCTGCTGTACGTTCTATGGGAATTTCCTCGGGTGACGGGACACTTTATTTTTCCCTATTTTGTCATGTATACGATTATGCGCGGCTACAACGTTATCTGATTGATTCATTAACGTCGGGATTCCGTATGGTGTGATCCCGATTACACATTAAACAAGGGCCGTCTTTATTGATGCGGTTTTTCGGACCGTTAATTTTCATTTCACCGTAAAACGATCTTGACGATTACATCCTGCAAGGTAGCCGCATGGTTGTTATGTATCATTTCACTAATCTGGCTGAATTACATTTTCGGCAGGGTTAATAGAATATTCTGTTACGTCTTATTCCTTGAAATAAAAGAGTTAAAAGAACAAAATCTTTTAAGCGCACTAATTTATTTAATAATTGCGCGAGCGAGGTTATAATTACACGCTCTTACATGTTACACCAATAATGTACGCGTTCAGATATAACTAATTATTAAAATTTTAATAATGTTTGACATAGTAAATGACCTAAAACATCGTTAGCCTTATGACGGAAAATAAGTTGTCAATTTTGCCGCTGCATGCCGTGAGCAAAGTGAAACACTAAATGCAATTTTTAGCACCAGCAATGTAATGTTAAGGGCCAAATGGATCAATGATCTGTCTATGCTCATCGTATAATATAATCGTTAGGAGAGTGCGCTTGGCATATTTACTCACTTCCTATTTTATTACAAAACCACCACTTTCTTGTTGGCATAAAGTTTGGTAGAAGTAACTCTTCTTCAGCCCGTTTTCCTCGTCACTTGAAATCTCCTACAATAGCATGATACTGAATGTACTAATTAGCATTAGGGGCATCTAGCTATCCCGGCCCCGTCATTCGTTGCCCTAGGATAGTGTTATACGTAGAATTCTGTCCTGCCTGTTACTTGTTGTGATAGAGAATGCAATGGGATGTTTGCATGTCTCACTTGTCCGTATTCATTAAATTACCTACATGCATTTATCGACCAGTTACCCGGTAGTAGATAAAAGATAGAATCCTGTGACGCGAGAGCAGTCCTTCGCTTGCTTGATAGTTATTAATTAGAACATAGTCCGTCATATGCACCTACATACGTATATATGTATGAAATGTTGGTTGTAAAGTTACTTTGAAAGCTGCTTCCATCTCCGATAAGGATTTTACGCTAAATTACTTTCGATGTAATCTAAATGCAAATAGTGAGAATTGCTCTGAATTTCTCAGACTTATTTACAATTGATTGTGGGCGAACGACGAAGAAAGAAAATACCTCTCCGTATCCACTAAAAAGATAGTGTGTAGAATAGTGGTAAAAGTATCTGAGGAATAAAATTCGTTCTCAGTTCAGTAAAGTGTTTAAAGTCGGGAAATTGATTGGCTCAGGTCGAAGGTTTTTATTGGACTGAAAGGACTACAGTATAGTCTCACTATAACTTTCTATTCTATTGTTTACCCTAGACAAAAATTTTCAGTTTCTCTCCAGTCTCTCAGAGTTTTTCGGAGTCTTTCAGCGTCTCTGAGACCGTCTCTCACAGTCTCAGTTACTACCTAGGTGCTTTTATGGATCTCTCACAGTCTCTGTATGAGAGATTCGAACGATAAAATTGTTGATTCAGAGATGCAAGACTGAATGAATAAAACTGATAAATTGAGAGACTCGAGTCTCTCGTAGAAAGACTGGGATCTCTGAAACATGTTGAAATTTTAACCATGCCTATCGAGACAAGAAAATTTTAACCATGTCTATCGAGACACCACTTATTGAGAGATTCGAGTCTTTAGTTCAGAGATTCGAGTCTCGTTCAGAGACTGGATACGAAATGAGGATCTCTCTATGAGCGACTCGAGTCTCTCGTTCAGAGACTGGATACGAAATGAGGATCTCTCTATGAGCGACTCGAGTCTCTCGTTCGGAGACGCTAAACAGTTTTTTTGACAGATTCTCGACAGTCTCTCTCAGCGACATCAGAGAGACTCGATGAGAGACGGAGACTTGAGTCTCGCTTTCAGAGACTGTGAGAGACTGAACATTTTTATCTCGGGTAAGAACATAAAATCAATAAACGTTTTCTACCATTTCTTCAGGATTTTAGTTTTTAAATAAGTTTTTCGGTTTACCTTCCAGACTGGAACTTACCGTCACTATAGAATCTACAAATAACTATTACTGATGTATACGATGAAAATTTAAAGAAATTCCATTAGTATATGTACCTATCTTTAAAATAGCATTTTTGCGATTAATTTCGAGCATTTTTTAATTACTGTCGCTCTAAGTACTTACATCATTTTAAACGGAAGTAGAAAGCGACGGTATACATGGGGGTTCAATACAGTAATCATGAAACGTTGTGCTGTAAATGGAAGGAGTGTTTGGAATGTGCAACATCTGTTTTACTGCAGGTTTCCCGAAGATGAGAGAAATGTTTCGTTTTAACACGGGGCCGTCGAGGCACGCCGTTCTGCTCCGCTCTGCCAACGGAATAGTGTGGAGGTGGCGGTATATGGAGCGGAAATTTTAGCGAGGCAAGCAAGAAGTTTGTGCAGGCGACACAAATCTTCCGTTAACCAGAGGGCGAATTAAAAGTTGGCGGCAGCAAGAATGAATGTACGTTTCCATTCTTGCTGCCTTTGCAACGGCCAACAGGCGATACACTGATGAAATGTAGTCCAGATGACGACCCACACTTTCCGCCCAACTTGCGCATTTTTTGATAAGTTTGCAGAAGAAAGTTCCGAAAACAAAATCGATATAGATACAGCCAACAAGATTGAAACGGTCTGACTCTGTCTGGCGGCCATGAATTTTTAATAAATGCTATAGATTTTTAAGAAACTTTTTAATTAAAGCAATACAAATTATTACGCTTCAAAAATTTATCATCAGCAAGTAGGTACTATTAAGAGTTGATCCGTCTATTTTAAACAGGGCATTCCGTTTAAAGTTAGTGTAAATATTTGTTCGCAGAGAGTAGACAATCGTAGTGTATTGATAAAGATTTCAAGTGAAATTGGAAATTAGTAATTTTCCTAGTTTTTCCATTACTTCTTCCGGGTGATTTTTCTTCATCCTCAAGAACAAATGCCGCAGGCGATCAATACCGGCGGCACCTTTGGTGGCGGTAATATAGACTGGCACAACTTTCCGAGAATAATCAATAATATTCGAAGTATAAATAAGTGGGCAGAATCCTACGAAGAGTAGTTGAGAGTTGATAATGTTAATTAACTTTGCATAAATTAATGGATTAAAAATAAATAATAAAACGGTGAAACGTTGTNTATATGTGTATATATTAGAACGATAAAAAAATTATCGTAAAAAAATTTCTTGTGAATTCTATCTCTTCTACTTATTTCTTATTTTCCGTAGCAGTAAATTCGGAATGTTCGAGAACGAGGAAAATCCCATTCACGTTATCCATTTCAGTTAAGCTTAATCTTTCTGAGTGGAAAATTCGAGGCGAGAATGATTCTGTGAGTCGAAAATTTGATTTAACAAACGTTTTTTATAACTACCGTTGAGTTAAATGTTTACAAACAGCTCTATTTCTGTTGAAGGTAGACCGTCCGGTTAATGTGACCTAATTAAAGGTATGTTTCTTATGATGCGTCAGATACACGCAGAACTAGAACAGACGATGCGTCAGCACCCCTTTGAGAGCAATCCAAATTAGAATACCGAATTTGAATCCGGTACCCGGCAGAGAAACATGTCAAAATTGAGATTATTACAAGTTACCTGATAAATTTTAGTATTTCTACGGCAAATTCAGTCATTAACATTCGAAAACTGTAATTTTTGCATTGTCATAAAATTTTTTTCTCCGTGTATAATGGTAAATTGGATAATGGCTATTACGCTGCCCGTTGGTTGATATTAATTTCTACTAATTCCTTTAACGATCT
This sequence comes from Agrilus planipennis, assembly GCF_000699045.2. Lineage (NCBI taxonomy): Eukaryota > Metazoa > Arthropoda > Insecta > Coleoptera > Buprestidae > Agrilus > Agrilus planipennis. The sequence continues at coordinate 1,258,715 of NW_020439000.1, read as the reverse complement.
TGACTGGGGTTGCCACCTTTTCAGGCTTTACTTAAAGTATTTCTCGACTAAAAGGTTAAAAAAAAACGTACTCGGCATAAAAATAAACTATTTTATTTTTTGTTTTTAAAAACATATTCTTCTTTACACCTTGCAGCCAGTAACAAATTGCCGTCGCTCTTAAATACATTAATAGCCTCTAAACATGGCAAAACAAAGATCTAAGTAAACTAAAAGTTCATTTTTAATTAGTTTTAATGAAGCTTTATTCCTGTTGTCCTGCCACTTTGCGTTCATAACAGAGAATACCCTTTCTGTAAACGCTCAAGTGGCCGGAACGGACAGCAAAAGTGACACTACTTTGAATAGATTTGGGAAATCAGGTTGTTCCGTAAATATGGCTTGACATTTTTCAGTGCAATATTATTGATGTAAAAATACTCTGAATTTCGAATAATCGCTTACAAAATTACGATGTTTACTTAAGGCCTTAAATAAAGTATTTTTGCGTACTTTATGTGTCTTGTAAAGTATAACGTACGCACAGTCGAAATAGAGTAC
>NW_020439000.1:1185199-1253375 GCF_000699045.2 Agrilus planipennis | reverse complement strand
AATTTCAGTTTTTTCATTTGTTTTGTTTAGATTATTATCGAGAAGGGGAAATCTTCAAAAGATACCCCCTGAACATACTAAATATACTACAGAATGTCTTTATATACAACATTCACAGTTTTTTTGTCATTAGACAATACAAACCGGCCTTCCGGCCGGTACCGCCGAACCGCTGTATCCCTGCATTTTAAATCTGTAATATCTTCGAAAACATTCATTTAAATTACATGCTCTCCAGGGTCATATTGATCTATATTAAACGCACAATGTATTTAAGGTACTTAATTGGATAAGAATTAATGCTGTATTGCTTATAATCGCTTCGTAAATAAGTCATTATTTCTCATAAAAAGTAAAGGATAAAAATGGTTATTGTGGGTTATCCCTCAGAGATAGACATATATCATCCCGGACTTTTTTGTAGACCCTATTAAGATGTACAATATTGTAGTACATTATTTTGATCTATCTCGTAGGGTTCAGCCAGCGTTTGCCATGTAAGCGCAAAAAATGTGTTTATTTACGACATCACATTAGAAACCTCTAAAATTATCAGTGTTTCCCTACTGTATTATGCATGTATTATACATATAAACCTTCCTCTTGAATCACTCTATCTTTTAAAAAAAACCGCATCAAAATCCGTTGCGTAGGTAGTTTTAAAGATTTAAGCATACATAGAGACAGACAGCGGGAAAGCGACTTTGTTTTATACTATTTAGTGATTATCCAACATTTATTAACTTGACATCTACATTTAATAAAATAATAAACTTTGAGCCCCCATAACTTTTCATGGGTGTGAGACCGCGGTAAAGTTTTTATGGTACAGTGGTGGGGGAGACCTTCTTTTTCAATACCCTCTGCCCCCAACCCCTTCGGTGGTGCGGGGATGATATAGACCTTTACCCTTTCTTTTTTAGGTTTATTTATGTTGTTAGCCCTGCGCTATTTTGTTTTATATACATTTTTACTGTTTTTTCCACCTTCAGCTTATAATCGGTGACTTCTTCTAATTTCTTGTCTCCTAATATTTTTATGCCGACTAACTACGTAAAAATGTTTAATTTATTTGCACTAAAAGTTATACGTTTCCCCAGGTTTATTGTCTGTGAGTACCTACCTGTAGATGCACGTACGTTACCATTAAAATTTGTCACGACCAATTGAACTGTATCTACAACGGTCTGTGAGACTAATTCCTATTTCACATTGTACGTGCTGGTTGGTTTAGATATTAATTCACAGGTGTAAATAGAATTAGTCTGTGCCAACGATCATATGTGTACCTATATGTGTTACGGACAATGTACGTAGTTAATGTGGCATCGTTAATAACACTTTTGTAAAGCGCATAATACCAGGCATTTAAAGGGGAAATAGCGACAATCTGTCGATTTCGATTCACATCACAAACCAAATAGGTGGACGACATGGTATTTAAAGTTCTTGTCTAATCGCAAATAATAGAAATTATGAACGAAAGCGTTAGTTTAGATAATAATTAGTTGCGGTAAGGGCATTATTTTTCAGAATCGGAGATAGAACAACCTCTGAAGAATCTGGCTACTCGTGCTAGCGAAACGTTAGGAAGGAATTCCAATCGACGCCGGCCTTTAGGCCCGTATCAGGACACCATATCTATTTTAAGTTATTAAACATACTTCATCAAATGACCATCCTAGACAAAAAATTTCAGTCTCTCAGAGTCTTTTAGCGTCTCTGAGAGCATCTTTCACAGTCTCTTAGTTATTGCCTAGGTGTTTTTATGGATCTCTCACAGTCTTTGTATGAGAGACTCGAACGATAAAATTGTTAATTCAGAGATTCGGGTCTCTCACAGAGAGACTGAATGAATAAAACTGAAAAATTGAGACTCCAGTCTCTTGTAGAAAGACTGGGATCTCTGAAATATGTTGAACTTTTGAGAAAGAAAATTTTGACCATGTCTATCGAGACACCACTTATTGAGAGATTCGAGTCTCTCGTTCAGAGATTCGAGTCTCTCGTTCAAAGACTGGATACGAAATGCGGATCTCTCTATGAGCTACTCGAGTTTCTCTTTCAGAGACGCTAAACAGTTTTTTTGACAGTCTCTCGACAGTCTCTCTCAGCGACACCAGAGAGACTTGATGAGAGACGGACGCTCGAGTCTCGCTTTCAGAGATTGAACATTTCTATCTCGGCCACTAGCGATTATTTAAATTATTTGTATATTTGTTACTTCTTATTCAAAAGCATGATTTATGATATTTCATGTTAATTAATTTGGTAAAGTTTCTTTGAAGAGATCTCTATTTTATGGTATCTAAATTTATTCGCATTTTATTGTCGAATTTTATTGGAATGAATAAATATTTGCACATAGGTAGAAGTAAATTATCAACTGTCATGACAATGAATACATTATACGGGAAAAATCACAAATGTAAAATGCATGTACTGTATTTTTGAATGATGTTATCAAGAGTAACATATCCCAGTAGTAAAAGATTGATTATGTTAAACGGTTAAAGTATATATGTACATAACCGTGTTTTTATATTTTACAATAGGCACTTTTTGTTGAAATTGTTCGGTGATATTCTATCCTCGTTTATCATTCGAATGAAATAGACTATGCACAAAATTTCGTTTATATTGTGCAAAATAAACCCGTAAATATTTCATGTAATGTTGCCTTTGTTTGTTGACGAGAATTTTTAGTGGCAAATTCATTTTGTCGATTTATCAATCGAATTGTGGCGTTGATAGTTTAGCTTCTGTGTAAGCAAAAATAATTAATTTTAAAATTGGAAATCGAAAAATTGTCTCTCGAAATTCCTTTTTTTGCATGCTGATGAAATTTTTCGGTTTTTAATTAAAAAGTATAATAACAAATACGCAGCGCCTCAGTAGTTGTTTGATTTCCATTAAAATATGCGCGCACTCGCGATGTTTTTAACCAACCACTGCATCGGTCCATATACAACATTTAATTCATATATGTATGTATGTATGCATGTAGAAATGCATGTATACTTATGGNAGCTTCTGTGTAAGCAAAAATAATTAATTTTAAAATTGGAAATCGAAAAATTGTCTCTCGAAATTCCTTTTTTTGCATGCTGATGAAATTTTTCGGTTTTTAATTAAAAAGTATAATAACAAATACGCAGCGCCTCAGTAGTTGTTTGATTTCCATTAAAATATGCGCGCACTCGCGATGTTTTTAACCAACCACTGCATCGGTCCATATACAACATTTAATTCATATATGTATGTATGTATGCATGTAGAAATGCATGTATACTTATGGAAATGGAGTCGCGCTATTTGTAAATTATTAAGCGAAATCGTGCAACTATATAGGAAGGGCTGCGGCGTATTCAAATATGAACAAAAAGCTAATTAAATTCCCGACGAACGATAACGGTATCCGCCGCGCTTATTTTTGTTGCAATTACACCCCTATTAGAACTACACAAAACTGCAGATATGCTGGTGACATTGAGAACATACCATATTAATACAAATAATAGATATCTATATCAGGTAGGTCCTGGATAGAAACAATAAAATATTTATTTCTATGGCTTTATAAATTATGAATTTTTAATAAAAATCATCAAACGGTTGTTACAATGCATTTGAAGATGGATCACAATTGGAAACATACGTATTAGTTCTCATCAGCACTCCACAAGTAGTTTTATTCACTAATCAAACTGAAATTACTCCGTAAAAGTTGATGCAAGTGCTACCTTCGTAAGATGCTTGATAAACATTATTTGAAACACTACAGTTAACGGTGAATACCAACTTTGTAGATGGTGATGTATTCCCATAATTTGGCATTATACTTTTTCCAATTCTGGACGATTCTGATGATACGTACTTCTATGACTATTCCTGGGGCGAAACTAAACGAAATTTCTAGATGCAAATTATTTAAATAATGTCAGTTAAAAAATATTACTTGGTTGTGAAACAGTTTCTTCGTTTGCAATTTTAGAGCGTTAAAATTTTTAATTATCTATTAATTTAAAATTTAATTTGTTTTGAGTACGTAATAAAAATTGGAGGTTTCATTCGCTTTCTCTATGAATCCACTCTAAAAGGAAACATATTTTATGTTAGGACGATAAATATTGAAGTTCTACAAGGGAAGTTAATCAAACTCGAACCAAACGCCATATTTCCTCTCGTGCTAGCATTCGTCATCAATTAAATAATAGGGGTATTGATGGCGCGGCAAAAGCTATTGTGTTTGGGCAAACTTGCCATAAAACTTCAGATCGAAGCTATTAAGTAGATGGACGGCATCTCGGGAGCTTCGTATACAGTTGGCAAAAGCGAACGAGAGACCAGAATATCTTGCAATATACACAAACTATCCGCCACATTACTACTGCAGCCACCCTAAAAGGGAAGTAATAATCGAATTCCACAATTTCGGGCCGGTACCGTCAAGAATTTCTTTTTATGGTCACTAAAAGAAGGGAAAAATAAATAGTATTTTGTTTGTAGAATTGCTAGAAAGAACTGCTGCAGTTGGACTAGGCCCATGTGGAGGTATCGTGTGAGCTGCCAATGTGCGATACACAGTAACAAAGGAAATTTCAGGCTAATGCTCTGGATGTGGGGGATTCGGGAAGTGAAATAAATGGATTAGAAACCTTAAACGCAACGAGTAAACTGAAGCTGAAAGAAATGCGGGATAACGGCTCGTTCCTGTTTTCCTTGTTATATTTCCCAGGACAATATAAAACTCGCTGAACTGATCCTTAATCGCTCAAGTTTCACACCGATTCTGGCAAGGACCTCATATCATAAAAGCCCGAACGAATTACAGACAATAAAGAAACCGTTTTTATTGAACTTTCGAATCTCAATAATCAAAAAGTTGCCAATTTGGTTACGCCGAGACACATAATATATTGTATTAATGGCGATGGCAGTATTAAGAACTAAGTCATGATTATAATGGACACATTACCAGTCTAGAAATTGGAAGATTATGTACGAGTTTAATTAATAGCAACATCTTCGGAAAATATATTCCACCTATTGCTTTTGTTATGTTTAGCGTTTGTTAAGCGATTAGATTTTCGCTTAATCTCCGTAATCAACTAATCGTTATAGTATAGAGTCATATCTTGTTTCAGTCATGTCGATTTCATGTTTATTCCCATTCCGTAGTTTCTATAATCATTAATTTAGATCTCAATCTGTTGTAGCAGAATCACAATCAAGAACTGTACAAACGCCGCCTATCTGTCTCTGCCTAAACTCAAAAACGGAAAATCAAAAACAATTATACCTGTCGGTTTACACAACTTTAGGTAGCATTTCCTTTGCTAACGACGGCCCTCTGAATCTATTATGCGTTGTAAGAGCCTCTTGGCCACTTGACTTTTAAAGGAATGCCCTGCAGACACATTAAGGGGAGAAAAATAGCCTGTTGTAATAGAAAAAAAGATGCTTTTTATATTTTACTTAAGGATTCATTACGGTCGTATACACAAAAAGGAAGATTCATTGTTCGTGAATATTTTAGTTAAAACGCTTTATTTTGTTAGAAGCGGAGTATACTAAAAAAATAAAAGATGTGAAAGGACTAACAGAGCTTTTATATATCGATTTCAAAGTAGAATGACTTAAAATTATCAGGAAATTTTATTTACTAACATTTTCAATTAAGGGGTTGCACATACTTCTCAATCTTATAAATAAATTGTCATTTATTTAAGTATTAAATAAATACATTTTAAAGTTTAACGATTTAACTAACGATCTTGGGTGTTAGGTGTGGTAAGATATCTACTGTAAGTGTTTTATTCATTTTGTATTATTATTTTATTAGTGGGTGGAAATCTATAGCGAGCACGAGTGTGTTTGTATGCGATCGGGCACATGTGTGCGTGAACGGATTATCGATTCGCCGACTAGCCGCGGGCGCCTTTCTTCGTGTGCGCCGTATTTGTAAATGTGTGTGTCGCACCTGCGTTCTGGAAAAGCAGTTAAACAGTACAAAGAAAAAATAAACTATCCGGATGTTTCCAGAAGGTTCCCGAAAGTAAACAAAAGGGTATTTAAAGGAAGAGACGATCGCCGAGAGAGAGAGAGAAGAAATAAATTGACCGTCGCAGAAGTGAATCGAGAAATAAATTACAGTGATAGCAGTGAAATAAATAGCGCAGTGAATAGTGATATATCAACAGTAGTGTAAATAAATAGAATAATTCATAACCTAAGTTTAGTAATAATTTAATAGTGTTTTTAAGTTCTTTAATAATTAGTGTAAATAAATAGTTTTTTTTTGTCGTTATCAGTCTAAGAAGTTAATTTTGTTAAACCCAAGAACATTACGATACGTCATCTTAGAATTACGTGATCCTTAAAATTACATCTTACGTGACTCAAGAACTATTTTTCTCTGTTTCAACTCTTTAGAATGAGATTTTCGGAAAATCCATGCTTAGTGTCCCCTATGTAATAGTCAGAAAAGTAACCATAGTTTCAGTTGTGCTTTGATCATCACTTTTCTTTAGTCAATTACACAAGAAGCTCTAATGTGTAGATGGATAACCAACTATTTATTTAATGTGCGGTTCGAAGTAGACATAAAAATTTATTATTAATGTAGTAACTCTTGGCTGGGTTTCTCCCATTTAACGTGTTAAGTGTCGTTATTCCATACTGTTTTGTCAAAATAAATAGAATTTGAGTGAAAGTATAAAAATACGAATAGAGTTTTATAATTGAAGGAGTTGGAAGATGATATGTTGTTTGTGTGATTAAGGCAAGATAAATTTAGTTTACTTATATAAAAAAAATTAAAACATTAAAATATTGGACTATGGCTCAATTTCAACGTCGTGTTAAAAGTCGTACCGATCGCCGAAGAAGTATGTAATTTGAAAGACCTTTTTTACCGCACGTACGGCGGTTTTACGGTCCCAAATAACTCTCGGTTAGATATTAGTTGCTATCGTAAAGAGTTATGGGTCTATAGGGAACCGATAAATAAAAACGGCAGCTCTCCCTAATCATACTACAAGAATTTGACACACAAAACGGTGGAAATTTATGGACTCGGCGGTGGCGATATCGGGTTCCCTGTAATCGGGCTCGATGTTCGTCCTGTTCCCTCACCAACACATACACTCACATCCACACACATACCTACAGTCCCAAATTAAATGTCAGATACGAACAACGGAACAAAGGAGATGAAAGCACTTAAATTTAAGTGATAGAATATCCTGCCGTTTGTTCCACCAAAAACCGTTTCCAGAAGGACATCGGCTATTGTAGGGGAAAAACTGCATGATCTTTTATTTATTGCTCTATTACAAACTAAACCCCAAACAAATTAAAACCGACATAATAAGCGTTCAGTTCGAACCAAAACGGAGTTATTTAACATAATCAATATTAATGCTTTAATTATTAGGGTAATTTTTAAAAGTACCTACCATAAAACAATAGAAAATTCAACCCAACAAATAGATTATAATGAATAATACGGTATTTGTGAAATTAATCAAAATTAGAATTCCCTGAAAGTATGGAATGAAAAAGCAGCTTACAGATGAAGATATTTCTTGAACTACCTCGTTATGCAAAGCAATCTGCGCTTTTACTATCTCAGCATTCTCTACAGCAGGTGCTAATTTAAGTGAAATTTCATGAGACATCTTTCTGTCATCAGCACATTTCTGTCTTTGTGGCTTAAACAAATGCGGCAGATTAAATGGGGACTGCAGAAAAGTTGATAGCGAGTTAGAAATAACGGTCAATTGAAAAGTCCCCGGTCTAAAATAGTAAAACACATTTTTTTTGCAAAATTCGTTTTTTTTATTCAACATAATTCCGTTCAAGGGTGATACACTGATTATAGCGATCCTCCAACTTTTCGATACCATTTTTGTAGTACGATTTGTCCTTTGCTTCAAAATAGGCCTCAGTTTCGGCGATCACCTCTTCATTCGACGAAAATTTTTTCCCAACGAGCATTCTTTTGAGATCTGAGAACAGGAAGTAGTCGCTGGGGGCCAGATCTGGAGAATACGGTGGATGCGGAAGCAATTCGAAGCCCAATTCATGAATTTTTGCCATCGTTTTCACTGACTTGTGAGACGGTGCATTGTCTTGGTGAAGCAGGACTTTCTTTTTCTGCAAATGCGGTCGTTTCTCGGCGATTTCGTCCTTCAAACGGTCCAATAACGCTATGTAATAGTCGCTGTTGATGGTCCTTCCTTTTTCAAGGTAGTCAATGAAAATTATTCCACGCGCATCCCAAAATACAGACGCCATAACCTTGCCAGCCGACTGTTGCGTTTTTGCACGCTTTGGAGCGGGTTCATCGTGTGCAGTCCACTCCGATGACTGTCGATTGGACTTCGGAGTGAAATGATGGAGCCATGTTTCATCCATTGTCACATATCGACGCAAAAACTCGGGTTTATTACGCGTGATCATCTTCAAACACTGCTCTGAATCATCAACTCGTCGTTGTTTTTGGTCAAAAGTGAGCTCGCGCGGCACCCACTTTGCACAGAGCTTTCTCATACCCAAATATTCGTGAATGATGTGATGTATACGTTCCGTTGATATCTGTAGAGTGTCTGCTATTTCATTCAATTTCAATTTACGGTCATTCAAAATCATTTTGTGGATTTTTTTAATGTTTTCGTCCGTAACAGCCTCTTTTGGGCGTCCACTGCGTTCACCGTCTTCGGTGCTCATTTCACCACGTCTAAACTTAGCATACCAATCCTTGATGGTTGATTTTCCTGGGGCAGTGTCCGGAAATTCGTTATCAAGCCAAGTTTTTGCTTCAACTGTATTTTTTCCCTTCAAAAAGCAATATTTTATCAACACGCGAAATTCCTTTTTATCCATTTTTTTCACAATAACAAAAGTTGCTTCACTAAAAATGCTATAATTCACAAACTAATGATCCGACAGCCGTCAAATTTATAGACTCGTCTTTTGAAGGTTAGGACTAACTGAAAATCATATGGATTTAGTTCTGGTGCCGCCATCTATGTGTCAGGCCGGGGACTTTTCAATTGATCCTAGTAAAATTAAGAACAAGGGCAATTTGTCGTTTTTTCCTGATAAGTTTATGGAATGATGCGTGATCTGTTTCTTTAGTGAGAAATATGTGAACAGTTCCAGAGGATTAACGTTGTCAAACAATGGAAGGAATTACTAGCCTCATCATACGTACTTAATTATTTATCCTTTGTTTTTGTTTGTATTTTGGGTTTGAAAAAGTTACATTACCTCGATATATGGGCTTCGTTATTGTTCGAATCATTATCAAGAAACGAAAATGAATTACGCTAGCCCTAATCAGACTAATTTCTATAAGCGACTGCGAAATAATTTTATGCAACGATGGTGAGTCGGACTGGAAAGTATAATGAAGTTTGCTCCTTTTTACACGACAGTATTAGAATCCACAGGAAGCACATGAACCCTCGTTCCGCTTACGACTGCAAAATGTTCACTTCCTTTATTGAGATTGGGTCTGCTAGAACTAACATAATACAGAATTAGATTCTCCGCTGAAATTTTTAAGCCCGACCGCGCTTAAGCTTGGATGGAGATCTATTCGCCAGGATGAATTTCTCCCCGAGTCATCCGAATAGATATTCTTTCCCTGTCACTTGGCATCCATTTCATGCAACCATGACGATCACAATGAATCTGTCCGAGCTCGTAGAGTTTTATGTGTTCATTAATTGAGACAGCGTATTTGATAACAGTAAACACAAAACTTTAGCTAAAACTTCTCACGATACCGCGGGTAAGGACTGTTGAAATCAATCTGTTTGATTGTATCAGAAATACGTGTATTGTACAATAAACAATATTCATGATAAGTTTTTTGTTTAAGGATTTTATTTTGATATACTTAATTGTCAGTTAAAAGGGCATTAACCCATTACATAATTACGGAATAATAGGTTACAGCTATTAATCAAGCCATACACATGCTGCTAACAATAGGTACCGTGAAGGAAAATTTTATGTTCATTCTTTACAAAGTTGCAACGTAATATAAGCAGTATAATAACTGAAATAAAGCACTTCCTTACGATATTTTTTGTTGGGCACAAGGAAAGCCCGTAATTTTTTTATGGCGTTGTTAATGATATCTGTACGTAACGGCGATAAGAATGTGGCAGTGCGTGACTGCAGTGTGGCCTGTGGCGTGGATCGAAGGAAAATATTGCAACAAATTACGTGGTAATCGATATGGATTTTCCTCTACTTACCGTTGCGGATCGTACCACATTTGTGAATCTTAATGGTTAGATAACATGCGAAAAATAGATAGGGCAACTTGACCCAACAAATAACAGATCATTAGCGATGATGGCAGTGGGGCGAGGAAAAGGAATCCGCTTGTACTGATGACTTTAACTTAGATGACTATTCAGTAGATCAAAATAAGAGTAAAATTAAGTAATTAAGAAAGTGTGCTGCTCCATGAGTACTGGTATTCGTCAAATAGGTGGCAGTACTTGTAACTTGAAAACACCGGGGGAAATGACAAAAGAAAATTTACCTAAATATTAAAGCGATATTTACAATTTGTCCACTAGCCCGTTGCTTCGTAAGAAAAAATAATAAAAATTACAATTTGGACCCGAATTTGTAAAAATAAAATTCCAGCAGAAATAAATTTACTAGGTATTTTAGTTGATATTACAAATTTAATTGTAATAATTAAGAAACTTGAAATAATTTTTAAAGAAACATGTCAAAATTGAGATTATTACAAGTTACCTAATAAATTCTACTATTTCTACGGCAAATTCAGTCATTTACAAACGAAAATTGTAATTTTTGCGTTGTCATAAAAATTTAATTTTCTCCGTGGAGAGACTTCACGTAGGAATAGCACGCGTCTGAAAGCAACATTATTAAAGATGTGAATTTAGAAATGACCGTTGATTGTTGTTTGTCAATAGTGATCTTAATTCTGTAAATTTACTATGCAATAATTAATTCGTGTTAGCTATTATTAAATAAAGCAGTTTTTCAAAAAAATTCGCTCTTCGAAGTCGTTAAAATTTTACATTACAAAGCAAAAAACAACTACTACAAATTACTAAGCTGTTCGTATGTACCAAATAAAGATAGAGGTAAAATGTTGACACACTGGATTAATTCTCTTAGAATAATCGCGTGGCATTAAAACAGTAATTATAATTTCATGAATGGACTAAATTGTCATTATACTATTTGCTTGTTATCCTTGGAAAGGAATTTAAAGACTAATGCATGGAAAAATTTACGAGCCATATTTCAGCATGTTCATAGCTCTCATAATAACTCAAAAATCCTTTCATTGATGAAATACAACGTCGAATAGTACATTAAACACGGTATACGAGCAATTCGAATACATTTGAAAACCATCAACGTTTCCAATTGTTGGTTGTAACTTTTTATCGCCGGTTACAGTTTCATTAATGGCGACTGAAATACTGCGTCTCTGGTTCATATCTGGAAACGCGAATATTTGTAAAAATAGCAGTACCGTTTTATAAAGGGCCATTAAAACTCATCTAGAGAGCAACGAGCGCCACCAATGCAAGCGAACACTAGAAAATCGTGTTTGGAATTAAAAAAAGAAAGAGTAGGTACATGTTACCAACACAACAGTTTACGAATTTCTTTTAGAAGATTTAATACAGGTTGAAGAATTGTTTACCAAAAATCTGCATAACTAAAGCATTTCTATCGAATAAATGTTTGAAAGTTCGAAGTAGACAATGGTGGAGGTTTTTAGAGATGTAATTTTTCGGAGAAGCTGTAGGTAATAATGTTTTTTAGAAATATCTAAAATTGATTAAACCAAAAATGTTTCATTCTGATAAAATTACCATTGAACCTTTTCATTACCCACTTCTAATGTATTAGCCTCGCGTTGATAATGCTCTTATTAGATGTGGTCAAAACACCTGTCCGCAATGAACAATTGTATCAGCTGAGTCTCTCAGTTTATTTACCTCTTTACCACAGCCTCCGTTTTTTACATTATCTAAAATTAATTTCATATTGAGTCGAAAAATTCTTCGCTAGAGTATTTTGAGTAGTAAATTGAAGAGAATCAATTATTCTTAATGCAGAAAAGAACAACGTTGCCCAGAAAGCAAATAAGCAAAACAATGAAGCCATTCCATTTTTATTTGATTTATAAAATCGTTGAGAGGATCTTATTAAATTTTATTGTACAAATTGACAAAAATTTTCAATCTCTCCCCAGTCTGTCAGAGTGTTTCAGAGTCTTTCAGCGTCTCTGAGAGCGTCTCTCACAGTCTTTTACAGTCTCTCAGTTTGCCTAGGTGTTTTTATGGATCTCTCACAGTCTCTGTATTAGATACTCGAACGGTAAAATTGTTAATTCAGAGATTCGAGTTTCTCGTTCAGAGATTCGAGTCTCTCGTTCAAGGACTGGATACGAAATGAGAATCTCTCTATGAACGACTCGAGTCTCTCGTTCAGAGACGCTAAACAGTTTTTTTGACAGTCTCTCGACAGTCAATCTCAGCGACACCAGAGAGACTCGATGAGAGACAGAGACTCGAGTCTCGCTTTCAGAGACTCTGAGAGACTGAACATTTTTATCTCGGGTAACTAATAAATTAGAATGGCTTATTCATATTACGCAAAAGAAATTAAATATAATCGAAAAAAACAATTTATTACAATTAGTCTGTGAAGAAGAACTATCACCCCAGTAACAATATGCGAAGAAGGGGGGGTAAACGATGGTAATCATGGACAATTAAAATGGAAGCCCATTGTCTGGTGTAAATGGAAGTACGTAGTCGTTTATTGACCGATCGAAAGCACAAAAATCCTCACAATGAAATGAATCGAAAGCAATTGGAGCGCAATTTATAGGATCTATATAATACCTTAGCGATGCGACAGTTATTTGTTTGCCGAGAAAGAAGTGGGCTTTGTTTCCGAAACTTTTGTGTGGGCGACTGGTTTGAAAGAGCTCTCGGTGTTTATCTGGAACCGTTACCGTTTTCCCCGTTTGTTTGCTGATCTTTGCACTCAATTCCTTTCTCCCTTAAGTAATTCCAAAACGCGCGACCTTGTTTTGATTTATCCGTTTCGAGTGCTGTTAATCCGTGTTCCCCCGAATTTAAAGCGCAAAACGCAATAATTCATTTCTCAAATAACGCGAAACAAGAGTGAAAGCTAATATTTTAAATGTCACGCATTTAAGTGCGCTATATATTTTAACTAAGCCGCGTTGAATAAAGCAAGACATTCACTAATGCCACCCGTTTTCGAGATGTTAAAAGAAAATAAATTGAAAAATATTGTACACATTAACGATTTTCTCATATAAACATTAAACTTACCGCAAAATTTGAAGAAGGTATCCTTTGTAAGATAGTCTTAGAATATTTTGCCATTAAATGATAAAGCTTTTTCAACAAAAACAATATTTTATTTCCTACATATTACATGTAAAAGTTCTTCACCTACAGAAACTGTTAAAAAATGAAAAAAAAAAAAAGTGGTCGTTCTGTATTGAATGACACTCACCCCCGATATCAGCACTAAGCAATTGTAAGTGAAAAAATAGCTGTTCTTACAGTAATCGGATTTATTCTTAAAAGATAAACTTGTATTTTGCATATTTATTGTACTGTGAGTAAACCTAATACAGTACGGCATTGTAGCCAGCGCGAGTGTGTTTGTGTGCGATCGGGCACACGTGTGCGTGAACGGCTTGTCGATTCGCCGAATAGCCGCGGGCGCCTTTCTTCATGTGCGCCGTATCTGTAAATGTGTGTGTCGTATCTGCGTTCTGGGAAAGCAATTAAACAGTTCAAAGAAAAAATAAACTATCCGGATGTTTCCAGAAGGTTCCCGAAAGTAAACAAAAGAGTATTTAAAGGAAGAGACAATCGCCGAGAGGAAGGAGAAATCAGTTGACCGTTGCAGAAGTGAATCTAGAAATAAATTGACAGTGATAGCAGTAAGATAAATAGCGCAGTGAATAGTGATATATCAACAGTAGTGTAAATAAATAGAATAATTCATAACCTAAATTTAGTAATAATTTAATAGTGTTTTTAAGTTCTTTAATAATTAGTGTAAATAAATAGTTTTTGCCGTTATCAGTCTTAGAAGTAAATTTTGTTAAACCCACGAACATTAAATACATTTAGCGATCACTAAAAGCATTCGTATCTTGTATCCGGGTGTTTTAATGATATTCTTATTCGATATCCGGATTCATTTTGACTTGACTTGACAGCAGTTTTATGAATTATGGGCCATGTTTTGTAACAATAGAAGCTTAAAATCAGGAGAAGAATGGATAAATAGCGTAAAAACTTAAGTCCGTTCCTCCTGATATAACTGTCCTAAATAGGTGTAATTGGTGAATGCTATATATGAAGTATAAGACCTTTAAAAGAACAGTTAGAAACAATTTGCCTTGTACCGACGGTACTTTTATTACGGTCTTTGTTAACAGACTTAATGTGAGAAACTCGGTCAATGTTTTGAGCGTTCATCCAGCTCTTGCGAACACGATACGTTTGTAGCACATATAGGTCTCTGGTACATTTTACAACTCATGCTGAGGCGGCACTAATTTTTATGTAACACGTATCTTATGTCTGCAGGCAATAATAAATGCAAAAAACTATAGTTATATGGTTGAGCAAGTAGCAGAGAGAAAATTATGTATGTGGTAATTTTCACATCTGCATTTTAGACTTTTTATTGTGATAGGACACTTTTAAGNTTATATATATATATATAAAATACCCCTGGGTGAAATAATAAACGTTTGTATTTACATCTATCGAAATAATTTTGTGCGGACTGACTGACATAAAAACTCGCATTAGCAAATATTAAAACTTGACTATTATTGTGAAATTTACTGTAGTATATATCAAAGAGACTATTAAATTTCTTCTGCTTCATTGGCATACTGAATTTTAGCAGAATACTATTGATTTCGTCACAAAACTAATACAATAATAATTTAAAAGACAGAAATTAATGGGATTAATTTCAAATTGCATCGGTGTGTCAGAAATGCCCTTATGTTGGTCAATGTTGAAAATTTTATGTTGTTTCTGTTTCGCATGCTGTGACTATTATTTTAAATTTATGTATCATCAAGTCACTTTGCAGTCGATGAATCTATTGTCAATTTTATACAGTATATCCGTTTATAACGTGAAATCCGTTTATAATGTCTTCATTTATAATGTCTATCCTTATGTAACAACAAAATTTTGTACTTGTTGGTTTTGTATTGTAGCTCAGGTGTCTTTCTAACCTAACGTTTCTTCCAATAGCAAGGAATAACGACATAGCGACGTAAATTTGAGTTTTCTTTATACATTTTTAAATCCCTATGAAACTACAGAGCGATGTCCAAAACGAAGCCTGCATAAAGATAACAACACTTATCATGAAATCAAACTAATTTATGTTCCAAGAATTTCCTCAAGTGGAACACTGCTACCACCGTTAAAAGAATCTGGTATTTGCTTTATAAACAATCAAATACGTAAGGAAATTGTAAATTGCTTATATAGCATTCTTCGGTTATAGCAACCGCTATTTGTAAAGTGTTCCAGTTCTCTATCCAGTTTACGTTAGGTACTTATTCTTCTGCTGATATTTCTCCTAATGCTCCTCCAATCCTAAAAATCAATTTTGGAGTCATATAACCAACCGAAATTTTGGAATTTGACTGTGCGGTGCGTTCAGAGGACTTTGGATGCCAAAATTTTAGCGGCAAACGGATACCCGAAGAGGATGAAGGCCATAAGTTACACGCAGTTATGTCGAAAGATCGACCTAGCCGGCGAGCCAGCCAGCAGTTAAAGCAGTAAAGTTTGCCTTTTAATATTGTTTGGTCTGTTTGCCACCAGGGCGCTCATGTCGGCGGATGCGGAAGTACACAACTCTCTTCACGCTCCGTCACACTTAACCCCAAGAATTATTGCTAAACAGTGGGCATACAAGTTTCCGCCGTAAAGCTTCATCCCTTACCATTGTTGCAACGGCTATTGAAAGAGAACAATTTGTTACACGCTTTTCTTTAGTTTCCGCCCTTATATACGTACAGATGATAGTAAGCAGCTATTATTGCTGCTGCCTAGCTGCAGAAAACATTAAATTTTTGTGAATGAAACGTCAACATCTTTTTTTTTTTATTTTTCTTACTTATACTCACACGCAGAAAAATATTTTCTATAATATTGCAGAGGCCATTTTGTTGAAAATACTTTGTAATTAAGGTTAATTTATGGTTTAAAAAATTTCACTTTAAAATAGTTGTAGTGGTAAATTGTAGGAGAACTATTAGTGTTCAGAGAAGTTCCTAGAAATATGAATAAGATATATTATTGAGGTGAAACTTCTTTACGCACGGTAGAGTAGGTTTGTTTCATGCGAGTTGATGTGTAACGAAATCATGCAACGGATGTCCCCCCTCTACTCGGCCACGTAGTCGAGTACGTAGTGGGGATCGCTTGAGCCGTGAGCGCGCTTCAATGTAACGTTCGGTATAGGCAACTCCGGAATGTATAGCGTAAAATTAAAATTCATATAGTACAAATAATACCATTAAACTAATTCCTTAACCCCTATCCCGGTATGTTTGTGTGTTTGAAGAAGTTTCACGTGTTGTACAATTTTTTATTATTATTAATCGGTTTTAATAGAAAAAAAGAAACTGAATGTGAATAATGAGGTACATTTCTCGAGCAACTAGAGACTGTAGAACGTTTCTGAACAAAAGAAAATAATCATTCTAAATGCGGTGTCCTTGTTTTCAATACGTGGTTGAGTCCGAATAACTGACCGCAACAACAACTCCAGAATAATTTAATCCATAAGGAAAATCCACAGGGTCGACCCTAATCTCATTCATATCCCATAGCAGTTCCGTGAACGGACAATTTCTCGCCTGTTTCTCTCTGTACCCTCGGTATCTCTTAAACCATGCTCTCGTTTATAAGAAATAGAGCAGTTGAGGGATTTCCCGGCTCATCTCGTCTAAATGTTTCGTCCCGCCTGGCAGGCTGTCTAGCAGTTTGAACGTCAACCAACTGATTAAAAATATACGAGAGGACCTTCTAAAAGATTGTATACAATGTACGCAATTAGTATTTTCCGTTTTATTTACAACTTGTTGAATGATTCCACTTGTTCTTTTTGTAACGACGAATAATAATTCAATTTCACACCTTTTCATAATTGAAAACACTCTATGCACTTTTTGCCTTATTAGAGAACCCTTGGGTGATTTGAATATTCTATGAATATCGATCTTTAACAAGATCAAATAATTTTCTACAAAGATCGATAGTTAACTAGCAAATTTCACGACAACTAGGCAGTATGTGAGCTGGTTGGTGAAAAGCCCGAAGCCGTAATTCTGACCCGTCAATCCGTTAAGGGATTGCATTCCAGTAACGAAACGCTTTGTTCTCGACAGGAACGTGAATGTACGTATATATATCAACGTACATATATACATATATCGGTCAGGGTACTAAATGGATAAAACCCTTTTGCTTGATGATCGAAGGGGAGAAAGCCATAAATACTCCTGGTTAGGGTACAACGTCGCATTTAACATTCACATGGCAATATTTTTCTCGCCCATTGCCACTTCGTTGTTTACTGGAACATCATTGAGCATACGTCATTGAAAAGTAATAGCCAATCTTTAGAATCGATCCTACATTTTATTCCTTTGTTTCATATTTATAATCTGCGCCTTTTACTTACATATTTTCGTTTCTGTCTTTATACAAAAACCATCGAAATGCCAATTTCTTCTTCACTAGCCTTAGATTAGATAGGATATTTGTAAGGCATTTAAGATAATTATTTAACAATTTAGCAATTATTAAGGGGATGTAGCATAAACTGAAATGAAAGCGTTTAAGTGCGAAGTGAGAGAAATTTAACTCTTTAGCTTATGTGACGTGTTTTATGGTGCAGCTTTTCCGTTAGTGGATTTTGTACTGACCACAAGGTTTAGAACAAATTAAGCGTATAATCATCAGGGATTACTCGGATCGAGAATATTTATACGCCAATTGGTTATTAAAGTGTGGAAAGGAAAAGTGACCACTTGTTGCATGCCCCTTGACATCTAATGTCTCCTGAGTATAAATTTTATTTTCCGGTTAGAAAAGTGTGTATACAATTTAAAGGGATGTACGACCTTCAAGGTTAAGATTTCAAAGGAGGGAATTCTATATGTAGTCAACACATAACATGTCTATATGGAAAGTCTTCAGTTTGGCTGATGATTTATCGTGACTAGCTGTGGCGTGCTGATGAGATCAAACAAGATCGAAAGTGCTATTCACGTTTGATAAGTTATTAATCAAAAACTTAGAAAGTGGAATATTTGTAAATTCAGATAGAAAAAATTGAAGGTAAACGAGATAGCAAAAATAATGGAGAAGTTAATGTGGAGATCGTAATGCAAAATAGGGTAAAGCCCATTTTGTGGAATGACTGATACCTGCACCAATAAAGAGGGTGATCCGAAGTTTATTTAGTGAAAATATTAAGGGACAATAATACTTATTGGGCCTATATTTGCAGCTGAGATTCAACAAAAATGTTATAAGAAGCATTCACTTTAATTGGCACTGATGTTTTGCTAAATTTGAAAAATTAAGTTCTCATATTTGAATTGATTGCATTGGTAATGAGAGCAAATTTAGTTGAAGAAAAAGAACAACAGTTCATGTTTATGTAACAACTACCGAGTTGAGGAATAATAAATTATAAAAATTATTAAAACCATTGCAGTGCATAGTGCATGACACCGTCA
The DNA here is from genome assembly GCF_000699045.2 of Agrilus planipennis. Taxonomy (NCBI): domain Eukaryota; kingdom Metazoa; phylum Arthropoda; class Insecta; order Coleoptera; family Buprestidae; genus Agrilus; species Agrilus planipennis. Next base: position 1,234,510 of record NW_020439000.1, on the reverse strand, counting down.
GAGCCAATTGTATGCGAGCAAGAATTCTCCGTAGCGTGAGCAGTAATAGGAAAATTAACCGAAATTTCATTCACAATTTCCTCAGAGACCGTAAGCAAACAACCCTTGCAACAACGGCACCGTTGGATTAATTGCAAAGTGTTACTCAACATAATGTGCAATAATAATTAATCTTTGCCGCAATTCGAGAACTTCCAACCAACCGAAACGTTACGCTCATGTTAGCCAGACTTTCTGCATTAAATTTACCCAATTTGCACTTTAGGCATACTTAAACGTACATATGCAGTGACATAGAATATTTGCTGACCTGTATAATATATGAATGCATTTTTTATAAATTAAGCACCTTGACTAAATATAAAATTGTTTTTAATAAATAAATTGGAAGATTTTTATTTGTTTTTAACCATACCCAGACAGTTGCAACAATTCTTTAAATAATTAAATGAAAAACTATTTGTTTAATGTTTATAAAAAGCGTTATTATTTTAATGTTTGCTAAATATTGATGTCTAAAGGATTTGTTTATTTTTGTAATCTTGTGGCAAAATTCTAAAAAATGTTATGAAAAGTAACGTAAACAACATCGGCAAGATTCCCAAGTGGAAAAACGGCGAAATTGGAAAACTTAAATGGCCCAGGATAAAAGGCATTATGGAGGGTTGTTGAGGTTTAGTGACTTATTTCCTTACAGTCACCCAGGAGTATTGAATCTTTTGGGGATCTTTTCCGGAAGAGGAAGAAACAATAACTGCACTACTGAACTAATCGAATAACTTTTTTGGCAAAATCGTTAGTAAAACACACGCAAGTGAACAAATAACGACGACTCATTCAATATAGAAAAATATTGGATAACTATCAGTAGGGTCACGCTTACTACACGACTTTGCTGTAGGCGCTCTCTGTGCCCTTCTCCTTCTTCCGCGAAATGTATTGTAGGATTACTATCTTAATGTTGGTAAGCTGTATCACACACAAAAATAAAGACCACTTCAGATTTTTCTACATTCTGTCTTCTCCTAAGCGTAATTGCGACCTAGAAACCTACTTGAATTCGTTTCGAACTCGAATGGATATTTAATCAATTTTCATTTACAGTTTATCCGTTCAGGAAGAAGCTTTTTTTCTCTATTTAGTAGAAATACTAATCTACAAAATTCTTTGCCATAAATACAACTATATTTGTAATTTGGGTGTAAATTCTATTTATTGATGTGTTTTGCTGCTTTGAAAATGCCATCAAGAATCGGCCTATTTTAGTGCTTTTTTTTCACCCATCATAAATGCTGCACAAGTTTAAAAGTTGAAAAAGATGATAAACAATAATGTTTGTTGGATGACTAGTGTAAAATGCATATTTATGTAAACACATCTAGTTACATATGTCAGGGTTCTTTTCATTTTTGAAAATTCAACAATCGAGGAATAACGTTTTATGTCAAAATATCTGAAGGAAACTTTAGATTTCCATCGATAAAATGCCGAAATGGACAGCGAAAGAAGCGAAAGCCGTAATAAAATTCGCTTCACGATCTTTCAGTTCAGACGTTTTAAAAGCGCCAGACTTTTACAAAGTGTCCTGACCTACAATCATTCAGACGGCGATTTTATCGTTCCTCATGTTCTACTGTCAGGTGCAATTTTTTTTTTCATGAAAGCCACTGCTGATTTGTTAAAAACGCCCATGCATGTTCACCAAGTGTTTGTAGAAACATTATGTCAAATTTATATCGCTAAATAATTTTTCAAAAACAAAACAAATACGAAAGTGCAATTTTGAATCGCGTCCAGATTGGAAACCGCAAATCTCTCACCATCTTCATTATCTTCAAGATCGTCACTTCGAAGGCGGTTGAACCTTCCTGATCCTACCAATATACGCATTTCTCAGAAACCACAAAAAAAACTTTTGGGTGTTTCATTCCCATCAGCCAGTAATGCCGATGGGCGGGAAGTTCCTTCAGACTACGCTGGAAGGTAGGGCGGAAGACTCTCTTCAGCCTGCTTTCAGGAATTGTGGGAATGGGTGGGTGGTGGTTCGGGTGAGAAAGATGAGACGGACGAAATGAAAACAGAAGAGAATGAAAGATATTCTAGGGAATATTACTGCCCTAGTATTTGTCTAAGTGATCCAAGGAAACTGAAAAACTTAGAGTAAGGCAAACAAACCCAGAATCGAACCGGTGTCCTCCCGAATGCTAAGCGATGGTCTAAACCCCTAGGCCATGCCGCTTGGTCAAAAACTAGAATGTGTCTCGTTTCTACCTATTTGTGAACACTTATTTAATCTAGGCCTTCCTTTTCTTCCGGTTACTCCTATTTTTGCTCCTAATATGTTTCTAACTACCTCATCGTGTCTCAAAAGGGGTCCTATACTTCTTTCTCTTGTACTTTTTCCAATTTCTTCTCATTTCTAACCATTTCTATTTACGGTATTTTTACTGTTTGTAACACAAAAATTTCTAAAACATTCAGATATTTTGTTCTGTTTCTTATTTTTAGTGGCATTCTAGTATTGAGAATAAAAGAAGGAGCTTGTTTGTGGTAATATTCCGTATAGAAATTAATAAAGGAAAATTTGCAAATTTAAAATATTAATGTAGATATTTATGTGTTTGAGTAGTAATTTTATTGATAGAACTAAAAAGTTGTTACCACATTCTGTCTGTGACCCTATGATCGAATATTGTCATTTAAACACTTACTAAACGCCAAAAGATTATGATTATTAATTAAAAATTTCGATTAAATTACAACATCCTAAGGCACAATATAATAGTCAAGTAATTCTAGAATATCCGACTTTACAAATTATTATTACAGACCTATATCTACGTACGCACGTAGAATATGCATAACACCAATCCTTTTAAATCCTAATAAAGACAGACCTAATTAAAGAGAATAGGACATGAAATTTGATGGAAAAGAATGATATTTTTTTGCAATAATTTAGTGCTTTTTTTTGTAACAATAAAGCCGCTTTGTAAAATTTCAGTGCTTTATAATGGTCAAGGTCCGGAACTGGGAACTCTCTTGCATACACGATAAAGCTGGAATTCTTTTGAGAATTTTATATGACCGCCCGGAAAAGTTTATTTTGTAACAATGGAGTGATACAATGATGCCACTTTTCCGGAATAACTTGCAAGATCAACAGTTCTTCTTACTATCAGGCAAATTAACGAGTTGGCCTGTCGCCAAATCTAAAAATCGATACGGGCTAGATTTCTAAACATGACAAGTCTGCTTAAGGGAGGATGCCGATAGGAAATATACTTAAAAGCTTTCTGACTTTACCCGGACGAAAAGATCTCTGGACTTCGTTGTTTTACTCAAAACTTTTTCCATACAACATTCTGTTCAGAAATAACGGCTGATAGAAACCAAAAAGAATATGAATGCTTGTATATTTCCAAAATGATCAATTTCAATTCTCTACCTATAAAAAAAATGCAACGTGTAATTAATACAATTATACAACACGCTACTGGAGTGAAACTTCTTCAAACACACAAATATACCGGGATAGGGGTTAAGGAATTGGTTTAATGGTATTATTTGTACAATATGCTTCGCACGGGTGTAATGCTGATAGTAAATATACTATAGAATGTCTTTATATACAACAATCACAGCTTTTTTGTCATTAGACAATACAAACAGGCCGGTACCGCCGCAACCGCTATGTCCCTGCATTTTAAGTCTGTAATATCTTCGAAAATATTCATTTAAATTACATGCTGTAGAGGGCCATATTGATTTATATTAAATGCACAATGTATTTAAGGTACTTAATTGGATAAGGATTAATGCTGTATTGCTTAAAATCGCTTCGTAAATAAGCCATTATTTCTCGTAAAAAGTAAAGGATAAAAAATGGTTATTGAGTTATCCCTAAGAGATACACATATACCATTCCGGACTTTTTTGTAGAACTTTTTAAGGTGTACATTACTGTAGTATATTATTTTGATCTATCTCGTAAGGTTCAGCCAGCGTTTGCAATGTAAGCGCAAAAAAATGTGTTTATGTACGACATCACATTACAAACCTTTAAAATTATCAGTGTTTCTCCACTATATTATGCATGTATTATACATATAAACCTTCGTCTTGAATTACTCTGTCTATTGCGTAGTTTTAAAGATCTCAGCATACAAGGGGACAGACAGCGGCGGAAATGCGTTGGATGATTTCGTTACATAGCAACTCGCATGGAACGAACTTACCCCTATGTTTCACTTCAAAAATCAAGAAAAGATATGATATGAAACTGTCCAAACCATGGGTGGTATGATAGAGTTATCCTTTTTGTTTCGCCTTTTGATTTATGAAACGTTGCAAAAATCGTCTCAGGTCTACACCTAGATGTTAGGACACACTTGACTGACAAGAAGCTTTAAGGCACCAGGAGGACGGATATTAAACTTTCAGTGGCAAAGGAGCGGCTTCTAAGGTCTGAAAGTTTTACTACTAGCAGATATTTTGCCCATTCAGCTTTTTGTTCTTAGCCTGCTTTTCTAATTAATGAACACTGAAGTCTCCCTGTAGAACGCTAATTTAGAAAGTATGACGGACATCGGAAAGGGTGAAGTTCATCATGAATGAGCAACCTTAATCTGCAGAACAAACTCGGAAGGTGGAGCTGTAATGACTTACATTAGACTCTAATTGAAAGCTGCTCCAAAGAACAAAACACTCGTCAGAACCTTCAAAACTTAGGAATGTGTCTGTTTATCTAGATGTTTCAGAAGTTATCTTATCAAGGATTGTAACTTTATGGTCAGATTTTTTTGAAAAATTTGTTAAATAAAAAATGATTACTTTTAAATGCTTCAACATAAGAATTTATTTATTTAAACTCTACAATTACTTCGGCAGGATGATGTTGTTTTAGAGAGATTTATAAAATGCTACTATTACTGATCTTGCAAAAGACATGACTGTATCGAAACAACTACAAAGTTTAACAAAATCAATTCTGATCTTGCAAAATTTTAAAGTAAATTTTATTAATCCCATTTTCATTCATTTTGTGACCATAATGCGATGTATAAGGCATTATTGTCTTTATTCCTTTAAAAAAGAAATATAATAACGCATTCTGAAATTTGGTGCACGATAAAGAAATGGGTGTAAGTCATTTTGTGTATTAAATATTTCTGATTCCATCGTTGTTGTCAGTAATTTCTTTAAAATCCTTTAGAAAACGACAGTTTTTTTTAATGCTGCCGTAATCATTAAAGGAAAAACTCTTTCTCATAATTTTTATATCTAATTTTCTTGTCGACGTTTGTAAGATAATTAAAATAATATAAATGGTATTCTTGAGAATACCAATGACATATCATTCGAATATCAAGGAGCGATGTAGATAATAATTTCAGATGCTTGCTTGAGTGATTTTGTTCAATTTGAAGCATTCCATTCTTTCAGAGAAATGGCAGGAATTAAATAAATTAAACTGCCATATTGTAAAGTGAAAATAATATGCAAGAAAGACGTGGAATAAATATTTGTCACGCTTTCAGTTGCTATTTATAATTCTTGAAATTCAAATATAGGTGACGTCTGTACCAGGCAACAAGAAAACTGCTCTAGTTGCACACTGGTAACTCCTTCGCGGAAAGCAATTCTGCTGACTTATTACTGTCTTATTATTTAAAGTGCACTTATTCCTGTTAAGCCGAGCTGTCAGGAAAATATTCAAACTCAATCCAATCCAAGGTTGGTAGGGAAAACTTAATAATTCCTTGGAGATACAAAAGTTAGTGAGTATAGAAAAAAATTAATGGGCAGAAAGGGATTTGAAGAGAGATCTTTAGAGATTGAGTGAATGGGTTTGAAAACTCTAGAAAGTTATAATTTTGGAACATTTATTCTATAGTAAACTAAAGATATCTAAAGCAACATCCATAGCCTTGCTTTTAACAGAAATTGACTATGTATTTACTTTTAATTTCCTCTTAGTATGGAACTACAGATACATTCGAAGGTAAACAAAATGTGAGCCATATATAAAGGAACAATAAGGAACGTTTGTGCCCAATGTTCTACTTATAAAACTGAAATATGAAGGAGAATGTACAAGTTTGTTTGCTCTCATTCTACCTATTCAAATACTGTCCAAATGAAACGTCGGTATTATAATTTAAATAATTAATGCCTTTCGTGTAAACACAATTTCGGCGATTAAGGAATATTTATTGGTCCCCAGTTTAGGCTAATGTGTACTTATGGAACTATTCGCAGTTAGCCAGAGTTTCGCTCATGTTCGTAATTTGATTTTGCCTTTAATTTGCATGTTAATCAGGTAAACCGCTTTACCAAATAAATATTTTATTTTGGCGCTTACGTTAATTATCTAATTTCTAATTATACTTCATTCTAATAATAGCAAGTTGTGTTTTTCTAGTCTGCATTTGTTTCCTTTCTGTGAATTATAATAATATCATAGTTAATTTGTACCTTCATATCTATTCTAAATTTTAAAAAGTGTTTCTGTTAATTTCCATTGAAGAATAATTTATTATCTACCATAACGTAATATTTTGAATTATCCTTTGTATTTGACGTTTGCATGTTTAACCTAATTTTATATGTACCTATTGTACACATATTCAACGCATATTACTATTTCATGAGTGTATTGAGAGATGCAATATTAAATTCTAATGATGCTTTTAGTTACTGTTGCCTACTAGAGATAGAAAAGTGGCGAGTTTGCCTTTGTGAATTGTGTTAAATTATTAAAATTATATTTTGTACAATGCAAGTTCTCTCAGTGGACAGCGACATGAACGAATAACATTACAACATGCACTTTGATTATACATAATAATATATTATAGCGAGCACGAGTGTGTTTGTGTGCGATCGGGCACACGTGTGCGTGAACGGCTTATCGATTCGCCGACTAGCCGCGGGCGCCTTTCTTCATGTACACCGTATTTGTAAATGTGTGTGTCGTACCTGCGTTCTGGGAAAGCAGTTAAACAGTTGAAAGAAAAAATAAGCTATCCGGATGTTTCCAGAAGGTTCCGAAAGTAAACAAAAGAGTATTTAAAGGAAGAGACGATCGCCGAGAGGAAGGAGAAATCAATTGATCGTTGCAGAAGTGAATCTAGAAATAAATTGACAGTGAAATAAATAGCGCAGTGAATAGTGGTTTATCAACAGTAGTGTAAATAAATAGAATAATTCATAACATAAATTTAGTAATAATTTAATAGTGTTTTTAAGTTCTTTAATAATAATTAGTGTAAATAAATAGTTTTTGTCGTTATCAGTCTTAGAAGTTAATTTTGTTAAACCCACGAACATTAGAATATTTTAATATAATGACAAAAATATGCAAACTAAAAACTAGAACCTCCCCTCTTCCCCTAATTGTCTTAATAAATTTCTAAATTGTTCTGGTTTACTATTTACCATTAAATAAAACAGGTGCATTCTAATGAGGCGGTCATTTTGAATTAAACGTATTGTACTTAATAAGGTGACATTTACGTAGTTTGGGGTTGAAGGAATTGCTATGTACAAAAATTGGTTCCATATCATCGCTCTTAATGTTTAATAGTTTTAATTACGCAGAACTGTAAAACGTTAATGAAATGCCAAAACTAGAGAATTAACGACCTAACAAGCCACTTGTACTGTAAGTCATTATTTTCGCAATTTCATTTATGCCCCTACAATTCAGCAGTGGTTTACTGCTAATTTTATCTCATCTAAAATTCAATTAAAACAAGGTGTGCTGCTTTGCGCAACAATCGTTTTCACACATACGCAGTCAATTTTGTAGATGCTGAACTTTCGCATTAGCTGCGCTGCGTAGCGGAATTGTGATCTAGTAAACTACTTTAATTATATAAATTGTATATGCCTATATACATAAGTATATATAGCAAAAAGTGTTTTTTGATAAGAGGAAACATTATTGAAGATGTTTAAATCAGAGCCCGATAAGGAATAAATAATATATTTACTATTAAACCAAGTTCGACGTTTCGCCTAGGTTTTTTAGACTTTCTCCAGGCTAGAATATATGTGGTTGCAGTTAGTTAACAAATTAAGGGAAGATTTGGATATCGGAAACGTTTATTTTCATTCAGTTATAATAACATTAGAATTGACAATAAAACGCATTGATATGCTAGTATTATTAATTAATATTGATGACGTTGGCCGAGAAAGCCTACATTTACTACCTATATTGCTAACGTAAATACAAACGTAAAGACAAAATACGGTGACTACCCCTTAGGATATTTCGGAAACTACTTCCATTCGAATTTTGAAAATTTAGATAATACCGTTATTGCTCTCCTCAATTAAAATGACTACATTAATGTAGCACTTCTAGTATATCGAAAGTTGACACCAACTTCCTTATTTTAAATGGAACACACCGTGTATTATGACGGGTTGTCATCGTGAGACACCCTGTATATGACATACATCTTTTATCTAATGAAACAAAAACTTTGAACTTCGTTACTGTCGTTGTTAGTGATGTTTGGGTTACTTTAACATTTTCAGTGAGCATAATAAATATTCAACACTTTGAAAATGTGTTTGTACCAAATTTTGCTTAGTATTATTATCATCATTTATCCCGAATAATCTTCGGATGTTAAATCGCTCAAGTTTAACATCCTAATGAAATAATGTTACAAGAGACTTCTGGAAAGTAATAAAATTTAACTCTGTTCGGATGGAACATTTTCGGAAAATGAATTTTCATTTTATAGTCCGTTTATAATTATTGGGTAGCACTTAAGAAGTGTAAGTTTTGCTATTGACTGAATAAATTGTAGAATTTGTTTTGAATTGAAAAGTTTAATGAATTTTAGTCGTGTTGTATTTGTAGCAGTAGGCTGGCCTTTTCGGGGAGAGTCCCAGAGCGACTGAACATTAACCCTTTCAGCCATCACAACCCTAATGGTGAACAGTAAATCTTTATGTGTGTCAACCAAAAGTCGTAGAATAGAATTGACCTCCACAGTGTGCTTTACTTTCCTCCCTTAAGGAAAACCATTACGTTTACGTCTTGGTTTTGGGGGATTATTCTGTCGTTTATAAAATAAGAATGATATAACCAAGAGATGGTCGACAAAGTGAATTGTTGTATATCCTAAGCGTATCCCCTATGAAAATTAGTGTAATGTAATTAGTTTGTTACTGGCCAAATCCGATTTCAGGATAAAATCATTTCGCCTACGTCAAACTATGTACTTTATCCGAAGAACCATAAGATGAACCAGTTTGACCTAGTCAAAACTGGTTTATACTGAAAAATTAGCAGCCAAACCCAATTTCAGTATAAACTACTTCGCCTAGGTCAAACCACTTTTTAAATTACATAATGCAGTAACCCATCCTAATCATAATCAAATAAGCTATTTATTCTTTAGGAATTTGTTGAAATAAAACTACTACATAGACGGCGTATTATAAATTTTTCTGTTCCGAAAAAGCGTTACGGCCGCGTGGAGGGGGTAGACGGTATGTCGCGGGGTAAGAGACGGCAGCGGCGGAAAGTGAGAAAGGATGGATATAATGCGCAGTCACGCGGAGAGCAAGGAGTCCGCTAGAGTCCCGGCGGCGATTGCTGTGCTCAGCTGTTGTTTTCTTACCTCTGCTCTCCACGTGGCTGAGCATCATTGCCTCTATTTGCGGTCCATGTAAAAACCAAATCATAATTTGCAGTAAACCTATGTAAACGAAATGTGTGCTGGGACACATAGTAGAAGTGAAACTTCAACGGACTAATGGAAAAACGAACCGCAACAAAATTTTCACTTCAAGTTTTACGGGCAGATTGTTAATGTCCAATTTGAAAACTTTAAGTAAAAATTTTGTTGCGATTCGTTTTTCCACTTGACCGTTGAACATTCACTGTGTACCAGCACAAATTTCGTTTTTTATTTTTTAACGTTATGCACCTATGGTTAGTTTAGATCCATTGACATGTACCAGTCTTACTGACTTTCGAAAACTGGTACGTTATACCATTTAAATAATTTGTAGTTGGATGATACGTAAGTGAAGGTTTAGCTCTATTCAATCGAAATTGATCGGGTTAATCGACAAATAATGTCGCTATTATGTGCAAGTCTACATTATTGTTGGCGAAAACGGTCGATTGAGTAGAATATGTTTGAAAGTCAAATAAGATGTAGTAGACTGCTAGAATAATCACTAGAAGCATTTGGGTCACTCTGGAGCGCCACTAAATTCGCCCTTTCGGTCGGTAATGGGCAACTGTATACATATAATGAAGAACATAACGTCTACCGTGTCTTCCATCTGCCAAACCCGGATAATGGGATCCATTCGAATTAATAATTAACAAACACGCACGCACATACATACGCACAAATGTATATATACGTAGTAATTTCTATGCGGTTAAAACGATAGGACCTGAGCTTTCAACAAGACGGTGAAACTTTGCTAATGGACAGTGCATATTATATACATGTCTAATATATGACAAGGTGCTGCTTGTTGTCGCCATCATCGTAAGTGACCTGTCCATTAACTGGTTGAACAAACCTACACTTTTTTCAATCTTGAGCTAATCTTCGCATTTCCCTAAAACTAGAACATCCCACATCCTTAACTATTTGCGAACAGTAACATAATCTAGGTCTACTTCTACTCCTGTTTCTGCTTCTAATATGTCCGTGATTTGCCATCTTATCTAAGGTGTGTCATCAACCTATCTCGCCTATTTATTATTAACTTCCATAGAGTCCTCGTTTCTCTTATTCCTTCTAGTACCTACCTCCTCATTTCTAACCTTCTCTATCCACGGTATCTTCATCATTCGTCTGTAATACCGCATATTGAACGCTTCTAACCTTTTCTTCTTTGGACTTTAATTTACACATTGTAACACATCTTACAGTAATATTAAAACATTACTAAATTATTAAAACTAGGAATGTATAGATAAAACTTTAGATGAGAAATTAGGATGAAATTCAGTGTATCTAATACTTTTACTTATACGTTGTACCTATGTATGATCGAATTATTTTATTACCTACTGTATATGTATAATACGTAAGTATGTAAATTTCGATGCGTTAATTTATCAGATACCTACATTCGGTTTAGTAAATTTAAAATCTTTCTATTTCGTGTAAAGATGAATTTATTTTGATTATCTGTTACATTCAAAAATTTAAATTTGATTAATTCAAAACTGTTAGTATGTTAACACGTAGGTAGGTATCTACAGCATCTTCACCTAAGGATACGTATGTTTAAACAAATAAGTTAAGTATCTAATTTCCGTAATATTTTTTTATTAAATTCAAGAATTAATAAGAGCTCGTTGTTCAGTTATTGACGAATAAAATTAATCTTATCTCAGTATCATACACATACAAATATTCTGCCCTACGTTTAATATTCTCACTCCTATTAGATAGATGTCCTACACAAGGACGTTAATATTATACCATTTAATGTATATCTTTCTCGTACAATCAGTTCGTTGAAGCTTTAGAACACGATCGCTATGTTGTAACCTCGCTCTCCGGTGTCGGTATTATTTTATTGTTTCGTTACTGAAATTAGTGTGATAAACTTAAATTAGATTTTGAATCTATTGTACAAAAACGTGCATTTATTGTGGTTCTTGGACTAACTTTGGAGTAACAAAAACAAAAGGACTTGTTCGGAACTAGATTGAACACAAAGAAATTCAAATGTTATCTGACTTGTTTAAGATATGTATGGGCAGTATATATATGGTAAGTTAATAACGTTTGTTTAAAGATTTGGAGTCCTGTTTCAAATTTATTATTACGCTAGCAATATAGGCAGAGGACACAGAAGCCTTTCGATAGTTTGCTGTTTATGTAAAAAAAACGTAGAATTTCAGTTATTTTAAACTATGGAGTGAAATTATACCAAAACCATAAAATAAAAAGCACCATATGCATACGTTCGTACAGAAGTAATTTGGTTATAATATGGTACTATTTCTGCAAACGGTTTTGTAATTAAGGGTGTATTTGTCTATTCTTAATGAAAAATGCTGATATTCCCAACTCCGTCGTTTAATCAGTGGAAAATTCCCCTGTAAGGTATGATCACGATCATGTAATTTTCTCGATGCGGCTGTCTATGAATATTTACAAGGCGAAGTTGTAGGGTGTACGAAATATTTAGCATGCTGCATAATGATGGCCATTATGTAAATGTAATTAATACACCGCAATCTGCTCAAGAAGTATAAGAAATTGCCAATTTTAAGTACCAAATAAAAAATTTCCATCTATTAATTAATTTAGCTGTACCTACTAATAAAAATTTATTCCTAATGCGATAACAAATTTAAAATTAGTCATTATTCAACAAAATAAAATATAATATCAGCTGTCCATGGTCATATTATTGTGTTATTCATGACAATCAATCACTAGTGATAGTGATAGTTTTAAATTAAAAAATATAATAAAATAGTAATTACTAATATATATGTATTAGGTAAAGCAAACATGGGTCGTTACAGGTAGATAAATTACATTTACGTACAAAAAAGAATAATGTAATTCAGCCTTACTCTAAGTTTCATTTAAAAAAAATGAAGTTATTGAATGACCGATAATCTCAAAGGCGGAAAGGTTGAAATATGTTCTTCTGAATGCTTATATTTTTTGTTGTGTTTAAATACCTATGGACATTGAATTGTTAAACGATTTCCAAATCAATTAGTAGGTCCGAGCATATGTAATTTTAACCTCATTTTTTTTATGTACGAGTTGAATATATTCGCTAAAGCTGTAATTGGTTTGGACCGAAGCTCTTCTGGAACAAATACCTCACTGGCTGGCGCTCTGAATTATTGATTAAAAGATCTCACATTCGTATCGTTGCCTGATCTCGGTTTACGAAAACTAAATAATTCCGCTAATTTCTGCGGTGTTTGGAAACGGTATTGTATACATTTATTTGAATATTTCTCATTTCCTTTCAATTTCCTACCCTCGCATTTCAAGAAAATTCGCACACTTTCCTCCGTGAATAGGCGTATCTCGTTCCTAAAACCGTAAACCTTCGTATAACTTAATTCGTCTCAATGTTTTACGAAACAATAGGTTGTGGTAAAGCCTTTTCCCTGAATATTTCATTTCAGTTTACTGAAGATTCGTTTCCCTGAATTTTCAAAGACCATTGTTCCATCTGGAGTGCTTTCTAACAACAGGTCACCGGATAATATATCATTTACGTAAATTACAACAATTTGACGCATTAACTCTTCATTTGTGTGCTTTTCACATATAAAAGGTAATGAAGCTCGTTCGGTTTAAAACATTCATTATTTTTACATTCACCAACCAATTAATTTCAAATATCTTTGTGTAGTCACTACTTTTTTTTATATCGTTGTGAATTATCCACCCTTGCAGCTAACTTTTAGAATATTTTTTAAATGGAATGACAGGGTAGTCTTTCTTTATAAGTAGATATTCTCAAAAAGTAGAGCAAAATTGGTACAGTGCTTATGTAGATATAACTTCCACTTTATATCTTTTTTGTTCCCCATACTACAGATATGACAACGAAACTTATTTCCTGGATTGCTAAAAGCTGCAACCTCAGAAAGCGGGTCACAATAGCTATGAAAATGGAAATAGTTTTTTATACGCTAATAAACAGGATAAACTAGTATTTATGCAACAAGTGGTTTTATATTTTCGGGGTGAATCGTTACGTATGTAAACTAGCATAAAATCTATTATTTTTTAAAAAAATATTAGTACTTAAAATCAACAAGTAGGATCGCAATAGTGAAAATAGTGTTTGTAAAGCATCAAGAGGCTGATTTTCGGTATCTAAGAAGTTAGATACGTCATGACGGAAGGAGTAGTAGGGATATAAAGAAGATAGCCGAGGGTCGAGTTGCCTCAATAATGCGGTGTTACAGGCAAATGATGGGGGTACCGTGGATAGAGAAAGTTAGAAATGAAGAGGTATTAGAAGAGATACTAGAAACGAGGACTCTATGGAAGTTAATAAGAAATAGGCGAGATAGGTTGGACACCATTTCAGGTATGAAGGGCTAGTCATAGAAATAGAGTGAAGAGGAGTAGAAGCAAACCTAGACTAGATTACTGTTCGCAAATGTGGGATGTTCTAGTTTTAGGGAAATGCAAAGACTACCTCAGGATAAGAAAGACTTGACGTGCGTGTTCAACCTGTCTTAGGACTGACGACCTTATGATGACGAGTTATTTTACATCATTGTAATTCATTATGAATGCCAATTTGCAAACTCTTTTATTATATTCGTATTGGACAGTCGTAAAATGTTTGGGGCAATAGGAAATTTCAAAGTTCCGTTTTGCAAACCGAATTTAATTATTTCTGATAGGCTGTAACACCTATTATGGACTGAAACAGCGCCATGGTACAGAGAAAACGATAGAGCATGACGTTTTCGGAATCGTCGCAGTATCGATAGATCACTCACTATTTGACCCTTTCATTCTCGACCACAATTTCAGGACAGTTTAACGTCCCCATATAGGACCCTTCTCGATAGAATTAAATTAATGTGGATAAAGATGTCGGGAGTGTTGAATGTACCCAATTATGTGTTATTTAAACGAATGCCAAATTGGAGATCATATGTAGACATATAAGAACAAACATTTCGTAGTCAAGAGACAAAATTTTCATCGTTTTTTTGTTAGCAATTACTTGACCTATTAAACATTACGATACTACGGTTGCACACAAACTGGTAGTTTTGTAATAACTAATAATAGAAACAACTGCTTTATTGCTGCGATCAAGGTAATAACTGTGAGACGGTTCTGTACTCCAAAACGTCAAGAGGTTACGAAGATTGTTTTCAGGGATGAGCAAGGTAGTGACAAAAGTGTAAAAAGATGGTGACGACCGTTTGGGCGGATAATTAGATATATAGATAATAGCTTTATTAACAAAATTGTTATTCTTATTTATATTAGATGTGTGTGTGTGTGTGTGTGTACGTGTTTCCTTTCTTGATCTGATGTTTTTTCGAGGACGTGCTGTAATGTTTCCTCCTCTTTCTATCACATTCTGCATAGTCTTCGAAATGTGGTGTTATAGGCGGATGATGAGGATAACGTGGGTAGAAAAGGTTAGAAATGAAGAGGTATTGGAAAGAATAGGAGAACAGAGGGCTCTATGGAAGTCAGTAAGAAATAGGCGAGATAGGTTGGCAGGACACCTTCTCAGGCATGAGGATCTAGGTAGAGATATATTAGAGGCAGAAACAGGAATTAGAAGAGGTAGAGGTAGACCTAGATTAGATTACTGTTCGCAAATAGTAAAGGATGTCGACTGTTCTAGTTTTAGGGAAATGAGAAGTTTAGCTCAGGATAGGAAAGAGTGTCCAACCAGTCTTAGGACTGACGACTCTATGGTGATGATGAGCCAATGCTTATTAGCTTGCGTTTCTGAACTGCGGATAATTAAGTTTTGACGAATAATTAATTCACTTGTGTTTTATTTGCAATTTCCCGAAATTTAATTGCCACACCTCGTACTGAATAAAACAGAATCTACTTTAGTTCATGCCAGAAATAATGAGCTAATATGAATGAGAGGAAGATATGATGATAATTAAAGGCAATCGTTTGTATCGACTCGTTTTCATCGCTTTTTAGTAAGTTCGTACACAGAGACGACGCGGCTGCTGTCTATTTTGCTTGTACATACATGCAGGTACTTGTACCTATCCAAAACCCGCCCTCAAAAGTAAATTTAATAAAGCCGTGTAGCATGGCAACTATTCACCAGAGCGTAGCAATTTTAAGACAAAATAAAGCCCCGTCCTCTACCTAACGTATAACCTCACGTGTGGAATTTCTGCCCGACTCCACTTGTGCGAAATTAACGCCGGAGACAAGAGCCGAGTGAAATTTTGAAACGGGAAGGAATGGGAAAAGTAAATGAAGGCATCTGGAACAAAAAAGGGAGAGATATTATACATTTGATGTTATCCCTAGGGGGATTATGTTTCATATCGGTTAGGGAGAAAGATGTAGAACACAAATTGTAAATGTTGCTTGTTAAGAGCTTTGTAACGAAAGAAATACGATTTTAGATCTTTATTTTTAAAGCACTTCAAAAACAGAAAAGGAACATTAACTAACTTAAGGCAAGTATTCAAAAATAGAATATTAACGGAGGTAAAAGTATCAGTTAAGGAAATTTGAGGTAGATGGACTTTTCATTTAAGTAAAATCTTGTACCTTGTGTTTGCACAAAATTATTTATTTTTAGAGCCCTTTCAAGTTTCAGTTTGAAACTCGATAGTTCAAAATTTTGTGAATACGTGAAGAAAATAAAACACTGTTTATAACTAACTTAAATGTTTACTTAATTTACGGTGTACAAGAAAAGGAATTAGAGCAAAAATAAATCGTTTGAGTGATGGTATAGAACTTACTGTGTCGGCTAGTGGTCAAGGCCAGATGGCAATAGAAATGTGAATAATTTGAAAATATGGGAAATACAACCTAAATGGGAATTTAATGATCCTTGCAATATAAAGTATTTAGGTACCTGCAGAAATCAGCATAAACGGAAACTTTAAACCTAAGTAAATACATGCAATAACCAAAATATAAAATAAGAATGTTGAACCAGAAAGACAAACATAAACGAATACTGGATTTTGTTACATACAATTAAATAAAGCTTAATTTGAATAATAAATGTTATCATCGTTATAACACCTTGTCTACATACTAAAATTACATAGTGTTATTCTTAACATTCTTCCATAATTCTAGAGCCGTACGTATGCATAAATAGTTGCTGACTTGTGCCGACGGCCAATTTGTAGATATCAGGATATTTTTTACATAATATTTCACAGAATATTACTTAAAATGCATAACTAACACTGCCAGACACTTCCAATCGGCGGTAATTTCTGCCAGACACTTGAATGTTCGCAAAAAAAAAATGTAATTTTGTTTGTTTTCTATTTCTACACTTTTTGTAAACAACACACCAATTGTAGAGGCTAAACACTACCCTTATTTTGTCACGTCGATAAAATATTCTAATAATCTATTCCTCTTTATGTAATTCGGTATGAGGAAGAATGATAGGGTACTTGCTTCGACATTACATTTTTCTGAAAAGTATAGTAGAGGGAACGATTAAAGTAATGAAAAACAGGGAATGACCTATACGAAGTTCTTTTGGCTAGGTGAAAGGAAATGTAGTTGCCGACTCTTATCAGGACGTCAAATTGAAGGACGAGAATAGGAAGTTGTGGCGATTATTCCAAAATTGGTTCGACCACTTTAGATATTTCTCCCTACATATAAACAAATTGACAGCCTCTCTTTATAATTTCAGTTTAAGTTTAGAAAATAACTTTACACATGTAAGTAGTTTGCTATTTCTTTTTCCGACCCAATAAATCGCTTCTGTCTCTCTAGAAATAAATCTGACGATGAATGATACAAAAAGTGCCGTTAAAGGAAGATTACTTTTTCTCTTTCGGTGATTCCTTCATTACGTTTTCGACATAGGTATAGCTAATACCTACCTCTCTGGCTGTATGTTTCTCTTTCCCATTATTTCAATTTTCCATTTTCTCCCAATAATTAGTTTCTCTCATTGTACCGAAATGAAAACTGAAGCATCGCGTCGTTAATGCATCTCTGCTCATACAAGCATTTGTTAATGGATTACCGAGAAAACAGGCAGCGACCTAACTCGATCTAGAGCCGTGCTGAATGGGAATAATTAATGCTCCTGAAAGCCTTTTCCGTTTGAAAAAATAAAAAGAAAATAGAAAAGCGGCGTCCTGCATGAGACTAATTACTCACTGTGGCTCGTCAGGGGGTGGGTGGGTTTCTTTTACATTCCCGATTCGACCATTCCCCCTTGTCCTCCTACCTTTACGTTTCCTCCTTCTACACGGCACGGCGTTTTCCCTCCACCCGTTTGAAAGAACCACTTCCTCATCAGTGACTGTGCACTGTAATTTTTCACTTGAATTCACTGAGCGAGACATTTCAAAAGGTCCGACAAGCAACAAATAATCAACCGCCTTACATCGTAAATCAAACACTCGCCCAGTGTAGCCACTAAAAAGTCATGAGTTGGGGAAAAAGGTGTAGAAGGTAAACACGTACTGTTGTAAAAGCTTTATTGAATCCACTGCATTAAGCAAAATACTTCCCTTCTTCTACGCACAACTACGCGCTTGATTTACATAATATTTTTCCTGGTTTCCTTAATTTCAGTAGAGATCTTATATATTTCATTAGGTATGTATATGTTAGGTACATATTAGATATTAAGATGTGGGGTGATTGTGGTAGAATTTAGATTTAAAGTACACAGTCATCATCATCGTAAGGTCAACCGGCCTTGAGACAGACCCTCAAGGCCGGTTGGACATGCACTTTCACTCCTTCCAATCCTGAGCTAATCTTCGCATTTCCCTAAAACCAGAACATCCTTAACTATTTGCGAACAGTTATCTAATCTAGATCTACATCTACCTCTCCTAACTCCCGTTTCTGCCTCTAATATGTCCCTGACTAGACCTTTATGGCTGAGAAGGTGTCGTACTAACCTAACTCCCCCATTTCCTATTAACTTCCACAGTCCCTTCTTGTAATACTTCTTCAATTCTAACCTTCTCTATCCACGGTATCCTCATTTTTCATCTGTAACACATTTCGAACGCTTCCAACCTTTTCTTTTCCGCCCATTCAACGTCCATGTTTTGCACTCGTACAGCGCCGCGCTTCAAACATATATTTTTCGAATTTCTAAATTAATTGTTCGCTTACCTGACTTTCTAGATACCTAAAAAAGAAACAGTACACAGTGCGGGGTAAAAAATATTAATGTGACCAATTCTTACAGGAAGCGTGGCCAGGTAGGGTGGTTTGCCTCGCAGACGTTGGGTAGAAGCGGACAGGGTTGAGTAGCAACAAACGACTGTTGACCACAAGGGTGTTGTTAGTCTAGATACCTTTTTATTAAACATAGTTTTATCAATTGACGAGCTTGCCGATCCTGTCAGAATGTTCTTGCGGAATCTAAGAAGGAAAGTTCATTGTTCAGTTGGGAACGATAACTTTTCCGTTGTCCTCTTTAATTGAGGGTTTTCTTAAAAAAAAAAGAACAGGGAATATTGCCCAGATTCTTTTGATAGGAGAACCCCAAATGAGAATACAACAGATAAATTTGCGATCTGCTCACTCCATTGGACCCGCGTGTCAACCACACGGTATCAATTAGTAATCTTTATTCTGTTTCTGTTTATGCTTAGTTTAATTTAAAATCTGTGTACAAGTTTCTTGCTTACTTATTTTTTTCGTGTATTCGAGTTTATTAAATGTTTTTAAATTCACCGAGCCGCGAGTTTGATTTATTCAACTCCGAATTCGCCCTATAAGCGACGACTTTGTACTTGTCAATGTGGGTTAGGTACTTTACATTTGATGTATACTTACTTATCAATTGAATACGGCTCTTGTTAAACTTTCCGTTTAAAACTGAGTACGCGGAAAAGATTTCCCGTAGCTTTTAAAACCACGACCGAGTGATGGATATACTAAAGTATTAAATATAAAAGCATTTAGGAGAAGAAATGGAGCACGTCAACTTCTGACAATAGGTGATTAATTAGCTTTTCAGATTCTGTTTTGAGTTGCGAACGACTTTACAAAACCGCCAACAGTTACATAAAACAAATTTACTCCCAAACTGGAACACTTTCATTGAAAAGGAAATAGCAGTTAGATCACCACATATTATTTACTATCCTTTTGACGTGGATAGGCTTTGTAAGTTCGGCGCTTCGTGAATAGGATCCACCTTGAAACAAAACGTACTCGGAAGCTACTTAGCGGAGAGGAACGTCAAAAAAAGTTAGATGGAAAGAGTTACGTATATATTAGTCGGTACACCCCATGCAAGTGATAACATTTTATAGTAGTTTCGCCGCGTTTGGTGTTTAATTATACAAGTTTTAGAGAGGCCAATGTAATGCCATAATGGTGTTATTCCACGCCTCAGCGGTTTATAATCTATAGTAGACATGGGCCGGGTATCCGGCGATTCTACCAGAGAGTAAAAAGGCATAACAAACATCAATAATAAAAATGTAATACATATGTACAACAAAAAAAAATCGGCATTAACTGTGTCGAGTGCCCGGTTGCCCGAGATAAAAATGTTCAGTCTCTCAGAGTCTCTGTAAGCAAGACTCGAGTCTCCGTCTCTTATATGGTCTCTTTGATGTCGCTGAGAGAGACTGTCCAAAAAACGGTTTAGCGTCTCTGAACGAGAGACTCGAGTCGCTCATAGAGAGGTCCTCATTTCGTATCCAGTCTCTGAACGAGAGACTGAAATCTCTGAATAAGTGGTGTCTCCATAGACATGGACATATTTCAGAGATCCCAGTCTTTCTACGAGAGAATCCAGTCTTTCAATTTTTCAGTTTTATTCATTCAGTCTCTCTGTGAGAGACTCGAATCTCTGAATCAACAATTTTATCGTTCGAGTCTCCCATACAAAGACTGTGAGAGATCCATAAAAACACCTAGGCAATAACTGAGAGACTGTGAAAGACTGTGAGAGACGCTGAAAGACTCTGAGAGACTGGAGAGAAACTGAAAATTTTTGTCTAGGATGTCTATAACCAAAATTTATTAATCGTTAACAAGTAGAAAGAAAAAAAAACTTTTGGGTGTCACCAGACACTAATGTTGGTGGGCGGGCAGTCCCTTCGGGCTATGCCGGAAGATAGGGCGGAAAGCCGTCTTCAGCCTTCTTTCAGGAATCGTGGAATTGAGTGGGTGGTGGTTTGGGTGAGAATGATGAGACGGACGAAATGAATACAGAAAAGAATGGAAGAATATCTGTGAAATATTACTGCCCCATTTACCTAAGTGATCTAAGGAAACCACAGAAAAACTTGGAGCGAAGCGAACTGGCGTTCTCCCGAATGCTAAGTAATGGTCTGAACAGTTAGAAGGAATATTTTCCACAAACCTTAATGAGATATGCCGATTTCTTTTTATTTCACTTCGATCTTCAATATGTCGTATTACAATCAGAGCTCAATTACTGTAATTCAGTTTTTCTTAAATTTTTTATAAACTTGTACCGTTTAAACGCTACGAAAAGTGACAAGTGACAGTTGGAGTGGAAAGGTAATAACGTGCTTGCTCTCGAATGCATTCGAAGCCGCAAAGCATCTTCTTGGCTTTTAGACTTAATTCCCAAGGGTTTCATTTCGTAACCTATTTCTGCTGCCTCAAGCAGAGTTAGAATAGTTGGGTAACTAGCAGTAAGTTGCTTTCTCTAACCACTCATTTTCAAGCCAAACGTAAACATTTTCGACAAGCTCCGCTGAACTAGTAGGACAACGTAATTGCTCGATCTTCAAGTGCGGCTTCTCTGTCTGTCTACGCCAAGATTCGGAAAACAATGGTGGGTATTGTAAACATTTCCATTGATTTTGGAAATGATGGTTCGGGTGAGATTCCAACAAAAACGGTAGATACATGCATACATACATAAATATGCTGACTTTTACATACCTATTATGGGCGAACTAAGAACGGATTTTGCAAAAATCTAATTCTTGTCTTGCTTAATCAAAATGGTGTACCTACTTTTGAAATGGGGTTACTGCAAACACTCTTTAAAGTAAAAACATGATTCAGAATGGTATTGGATTTCCTAGAAGAAAACTATCATCCTGAAGTCATTTTCGGAAAATGAGAAAAGCCTCAAACATTTGAATAGTTGTGTTTGCGTGTCTCTCAGCTCAAGAATATGATGAAAAAGTTTTGATCATACGATTCTAATTCTCTAATAATAATGCTTCAGAGGCAATCTGTAGCAGCTAACTGGAGTTGCTGAAATGCTTACGTTTAAGTAGCGATGCTGGTGGTAGCGGTAATGCATGTGAATTTTTGCAGTAGTCTTAATGGACGTAACGAGTGAAGTTTAAACTTTAGACTCGGTTCTGTTGCGGTCTGGAATTCCTAATGGGGTTGATACTGCTGAATTTAACCGTACCATCGTTTATGTATTAGGTACTTGTAAATGTATATATTCGCGCGTGATATAGTTTAGCAACCCGGTCATGTTCTTATGTCGGATATTTGATATTTTGGAGAAGAAGTTTCTGAATAAAACATAAGAAATTCTACAAACGATAAGTTTACTTTAAGTGTCAATCAGAGCGTATAACTTGTATATAATAGTTGGTTACTATACGTATGTAGGTTTACATGTTTTAAATTGAATAACATTGCAAGGAAAAAGGATAGTTAAGCCAGTTAAGGTATATCATAAGCAGGTTTAGAGGGGATTCTGATCGTTTTATTTTTGCTAAGACAAAGAAACAAAATCGATTTGAAATTTTTATGACACCAGATACTAATGGTTTATTAACATTTTAAAGTTGGTATACTTTCATACTAACATGATAACCCACTGACTCACCACTGTTAAATTCTTCATATGGTGCAGTACCTACAAGCACAAGAGAGACGGTCAAGGCATCATTCTTAGAAGAATTAGTTAATGGATTAGGTATAATTTTCAGGCCAGTATCGAAGCCATTAATTTATTTTGAATTTTGTACCTAGCCTATCACGCGTTTCGTTACATTTTAGATTTAGATTCAAGACGTCTCCTACCTTCCCTCTTTTTCAGAATTTTCAATTTAAGATTGATCTTCATAACTGCTACGTTATGATCGCTCTTGAATAACTCCCACAGTCCTTCACATGATTCTTAAATCTTTGCCTAACAAATACGTAATCTCACTAAATTACCCGGCATCTTCCAAGCCTCCTAACGTGACGGTTGAATGAAGTATTCGCGACGGTTAAGTTATGTTTATCGCAAAATTCTATCAATCTATCTCCCCTTTCATTTTTCTTGCCTAATCCAAAAGAACTTGCTATTGCACCGTCTTTACCTTCACCTATTACTGCATTGAAGTCTACAACTATTAGATTTTTCTGCCATGTCGTAAACTTAACACGTCTTTTATATCTGCATAAACCGCTTCTACGTCTTCATCATTGTAAGATGATGTAGGCATGTAGACCTGCACTAATACCGTTTTTACCGGCTTCGAGTTCAATTTACCCATAACTATCGCTATTTTGTAAATTACTCTACAATCTGCCCTGGTTACCTATGCCTTACAATTTCTACCCCCGAATTACCTTCCACCGATCCTGTATGTACAATATTAATTAATTTTAATATCAAATTACTATTCTATGCTTATTTTATGAGTCCGTATCTGTGACTGACACTTTGGATGTCAAAATATGTTTTGAGTTTCTAAGCGTTGTAGAGAATTCTGGAGTTTTTTTAGTTAAGTTCCACAGTAGGTATCTACTCCGGAATTCCAACTGATTGTGATTGTGTGATGCAAATAGTTGATTAAATAACGATCCAAAATTTTCTGGTATTTTTGAAAATTCGTAGCGTTTTCGTCAGGAATAATAATTTTAAAACGAATTGATGTGATCGTATGTCTGCAAATAATTAGATAAAGAAGTTAGCTCAGTGTGTACCGATGACTTATAAACGGCGACGTATCACTTGACATCGCGCCACTGACGCGCCGTCAGAAACTACATTTCTGGATGTGTTAACGCTAATCAAGTTTCCCGCTTGTTTCTGCACGTAGTTCTACAATAGGAACTATTAAAATTAAAGGTAACATTTTCCGGCAGCTGAGTCAACGCCAATGAATTATGCAAATTCGGAAAAGACTAATTCGTTTGCGCTAAAAGTCTCGTTCGTGTGAAGTTGCGAAAGGAGAAAGGAGTCGACTGTGCCATATCTAAGGTATATTTCTAGTAGTTAAGAGAACAAACTTTCCCTGACGTTGCAAACTTCTGAACATGGTCTTGTGTAACTTTCAGACAGTCACGACGTACCTATACTCACATTGCACGTACTCGAAAATGCATTTCGACAAAGCAGCTCTCTCACAAAGGAATAACAGGGACGAACTTATGAAACTGTGTTCCCGTTTTCAACTTCCTTCCAGCGTTACGCGAAGTTACCTTTCTATCAATCATCTGTTCGTTCAAGTGAGAAAATGTAGATTTTCGAGCATATATTTCTAACTTCAGCTCGGTTGTTAGATTTTTTGCGTAGAGTACTTTTTACATATTTATTATAATTGGTAATCAGTATAACATAATCAAATAATAATATTTTCCATATATGAAATTGATTATAAAGTTTGTCGTAAATGGACAGCGGTTTTACAGGGTAAGATCAAAAAGTAGTAGGACTCAATTAATTTATTTTTTTGTTGTTGAACTATTCGGTGCAAATCCTTAGTAGTCCTCAAAATAGCACCCTTGTGCTTCGACACAACGCGTATAAGGCGATTCCCATTGCTTGTACGCCTTCTGGAACTCGCTTTCCGGGATCTCCTTTAAAAACGCAATCACAGCTCCTTGGACATCTTCTACGGAGCTGTATATCGGTTTCCCTCGAGCCGAGTAAAGAGAAAGAAGACTGGCAGTGTCAGAGATTTGGACTGTAAGAAGAGGGGAGGGTGAGACAACCCCCTGCTTGGTTAAAAAATCCCTCCTTAATAACTTCGAAAATCTCCGTCGCGGGTATCTCGTATTTGACGCAGAATTTAACAGCATAGCGCTGCTCGAGCTTTTTTCCATTTTGAAATGCGACAACACTTTTCTAAGGAGGTTCACATAAATTGACGTGCTTAAATTCCGTTTGCCCATAGGCGATTGGAACAAATATCGGTCTCTTTGAAAGGCCACCACTACCACACCCAGGTGATCCAATCCCCTCCACGGCTTCGTTCGCGCTACAGAAATTCAGTTCTACTTTTTGAACCTACACTGTATGTACCAATTCTAGCTTATTTATGTTTCTGGTATATTTATTCAAAGATACTCACTGTTAAATTTTTTTTTGTTTTCTTGTTGTTTCTCAAACTTTAAGCATTGAAAAACTTTGGATTTACGTACCACTAATAGAATAAACTAATTACCAGGACGTTATATTTTGCGGAAGATAAGGGTTAAAGGTCTCTTTCGTATTCATGATATAGATAAATATGGTATGTGTGTATGTATATCGCTTATATACACAGAAATCGGTTGTCGGCCGGAACTTTTTGTTCACGTTATATCGACGTGATAGATGGCCAGGCATTTAAAGAATACGCTATCGCTTTTGGTCAGTCAGGTCTTTGACAAAAACTTGGACGGAGCTCGTTTTTGACAAAGGGGCGAATCGGGAGGGTATAAATTGAGTTAATATCTTTCTTCCCCATTGCTGTTAGGATTTTGCAGAGGTTAGTTACACAACCGTCAAAAATAATGTATACCTAAATCTCTTTTTCGGCATAATAATATTTCTCGTAAAGATTTAGATAAGAGATAGGCGTTTAAATAAACTTGACATATCATAGTTTCGCTTAAACTAAATAATGCAGTTACTGTCCGCTTCGGTTGTCGCACGCCTCGCAATGAAAGCTTAAACAATGTGTTTGAAACGATAGTCCCTCATTTCAGCTGCAAATCCCGACTTGGAAAAAGCAGTTCACGCTAAATTCCGAATTACAACGAAAACTTTACGAGCACGTCGTCATAAATACGCTGCGGCTCGTAAATCGAAAACGTCATCACATAAATTTATTTTCTCTGACGAATTTTTTGATTACAGAAATCACGGAGGCCCTTCATTTCGAGGAATATAAACATATAATACGATATATTTTACCATTGGTCCGTCGCAGTATATAGGGAAAAGTAAATGAGATCGTCAATACGGTTTGTTTTGGCGATTTTATTGCAGCTTATTTTGAAAAACTTTGATGTCGTTTGGAAAGTTTCTCCACGCTATTTCGTCTACTGAATACTCTCATGGTGGCGCTGCCAAACATACGAACGGTATAATAGTAATCAGTTGAGTTGGTAGATTAAAAAAATCGTAGGCCAACTCCATCCTTTTCATTTCAAATTAACAAAAATTATACGCTAGTAGGATTTTGAACGATATACATTATCGTTTTCATTGATTGCCCTTCGACCAGTGCTTTGTAGAGTTTGAAAATTCGACTTGAAACAACTTTTCGTGACGACGGCGACGAAAAACTTCGGTCCACCGGATTGTCGGGATTTTATGGAAATAGCTATTTTTACACCCTTTCCTACTTTTGCTTAAGTCGAAAGCGAAATACTGCCAGACGTCCCATAAATCGTATAGGATGGTACTTTGTCACCTTTTGTAGTTTATATCACGTACGTGATCGTCCGGCTCGGGAGCAGATGCGGTGATAATGGACCAATATAAGGAAAAGAAATCAATTCTTAGATGTAAACCCAAAAGGAACGAAAATGGAATAGTTAGCAGATTCATCTTTTTTATAATAAATAGAGTTATTTACTTGCACGATAACCCTAATAAAACACTTAACTACTTCTTATTTATATCACTCTGTATTTTTAATGCTTATTTACCTATCGTTATATTTATGTCACTTGTTATTCGCCTGTAACTCCGGCTGTGATCCAGACATCCAGAGTTCCAGAGGCTTATTTATATTGTTTATCGAATTCTTCATTCTTCTGAAGAATTCTGAATCTTCTATTGTTAAGCTGCAAATATGTGTCATTCAGGATATGATTTATTACCTTTGGCGTCTAGTACAAAGATTATCGACTACTATCGACCAGGTATACTCAAGACTTCGACAGCAGTCGAGAATCAATTATTTATTTGGACATCTGGAATGAGAGGCTTTCCATTGACTAGTTTTTAAGGTATAAAATGGCAGCAGACAAATACTAATCATTATGGCTACTACCATACATAAAACAATAAGCAAGTAACAACCATGATGCTTTCTTTATATACTACATTTAGCCTAATTGTAATTTTACTGTTTTTAAACAAACTTTGTTACGAAGGCGTAGAAGGGCCAAACATAATTTTCTTTTGAAATTTCGACTTGCAATTTGAAATTTCGATATGCAACTTGAAATTTTGACTTGTTACTCGGTGAATGTGTGGAACGTGGCGCTGTTCGGGTGGGCCCTACGGAAAAGAAAAGATTAGAAGCGTTCTAAATGTGGAGTTACAGGCGAATGATGAGGATACCCTGGATAAAGAAGATTAGAGGTATTACAAAGAATAGGACAACAGAGGACTCTATGGAAGTCAATAAGAAATAGGCCAGATAGGTTGTTAGGACACCTTTTCAGGCATGAAGATCTAGTCAGAAACATATTAGAGGCAGAAACGGGAGTTAGGAGGGGTATAGGTAGACCTAGATTAGATTACTGTTTGCAAATAGTTAAGGATGTGGGATGTTCTAGTTTTAGGTGTCCAACCAGTCTTAGGATTGATGACCTTATGATGATGATGAACTCGATAGGTAAAATCAACACTAACCTAGGTTATGTTGGGATCCGGATGGGATAAGTTAGGTTGTGATTCAATTACCAGTTGAAATTTTGAGTTACAATTGGAAATTTCGAGTTCGTAATCATTCCCAGTTCGTAATAATAATTTTCTCGGTTTGCACAGTTGATGTCCTTAATTGTGTAAAGGATAATATTGAATCGTGATCGTAAAGGTTACATCATTTTTGTCTGATGTTTAATGCCGGTTCACGCTTACGTACAACGACATTGTAATTGTTTTATGTTTTGTAAGGCATTCAGTGGAATTGTAATAAAGGCGAACGCGGCAGTCACATAAAATTTTGTCGGAAAGACAGCTAGGTTCCGCTTTTGCAGGATAATTAAATTACAAAAACCGTACCTCTGTTAAAAGCATTTTAACAAGGGACTTCGCATCTAATCTGCGTAATAGTGTTTTATGACGCGGTAGAGGAATAAAATCGCTTCGAACATCGTCAGGACATTTTCGCACAAAATAAAGTGGAAAATTTTCAAAAACTGCCTTTCGAACGTAGGCAGCTACAGTAATTATTGGGTAAAAATAGCCAGGAAAGACATTTACTACATTACCTGTAAATTATTAAATTATGTATTAAAACAAAGGCAAACAAAATTACCAATTTTTATTAAATGACCTTAGAATCAAAGTTCGTTTTATATGAATAAAATGAAGAATTTCTAACAAAAGAAGTTCCATAAATGAAAGGAAATTCTGGCCTATTTATTGCAGAATCCTTGTTCTATCAGTTGTCTACAAATCCTGCCACATAATGCCAAGTTAGATTATTACTGTTGTTGGACGTTTTTATCTCGACCGATCCGAGGACAAAATCATTTCGCAGTTGCTGTGAATTGTGCAAAAAAATGTCGGAAAATCAATACGAAAATTGTCCATTTTGCGGCTGGTTCGTGTGAGGGGATGTCAGTTCTCCCCCGTGCATTCGAACCGATTCGCCGCAAATTAAATTAGCCCGTAAAATACGTGTAGCCCGACCAGTATGAAGTTGGAAGTTACGACGAAATGGAAGGGTCATTGACTGAATTGTTACCTGTAAAAGCGTAGGGCTGTCAAACAGCTTAGGCCCAGATTGCCAATAACGTACGATTTCAGGGAAGCTAATTCATTCAACGTCCATGTCTGTCACTTCCTTTCGAGTAAACACCATTGAATCTCACATAAACTGACTCGTTTTACCATGCCTAATTCTTCAGAATCTGTAAAATATTTGGTTCTGTAAACCGAGCGGCCTGGACGCTTCGAGGTTTAGACCATTGCTTAGCATTGCATTCGAGAGAGCATAAGTTCGATTACGCGTCCGTTTGCCCTTTATCTGTAGTTTCCTTGAATTAATTAGGCAAATGCTGGGGCAGTAAATAATATTCGACAAGATCCTGAGATAAAAATGTTCAGTCTCTCAGAGTTTCTGAAAGCGTAAGTTAAGTCTCCGCCTCTCATCGAATTTCTGGTGTCGCTGAGAGAGACTGTCAAAAAAACTGTTTAGCTTCTCTGAACGAGAGCCTCGAGTCGCTCATAGAGAGATTCTCATTTCGTATCCAGTCTCTGAACGAGACACTCGAGTCTCTCAATTCTTCAGTTTTATTCATTCAGTCTCTGTGTGAGAGATTGGAATTTCTGAATTAACAATTTTATCGTTCGAGTCTTTCATATAGAAACTGTAAGAGATCCATAAAAACACTTAGGCAATAACTGAGAGACTGTGAAAGACTGAGAGACGCTCTCAGAGACGCTGAAAGGCCCTGAGAGACTGAAAATTTTTGTCTAGGGATAATCTTTCACTTTTTTTCTTTTTTCATTTCGTCCGTCTCAACATTTTTACCTCAACAACTACCCACCAATCCCATTATGTTCCTTAAAGGAGTCTGAAGAGCTAAGGCTCTGGTTTGACCTGCACGGACTACCCGTCCACCAGAATTAGTAGCTGTCGAAAACAAAACACCCAAAAGTTTATTCTATGACATTTCCAGTCCAAATGACCAAAAACTTTCTTTCAAAACAACCGACAGATATGAAACGCGCACATAGGAGGTAAATTCCATATTTTATCATCACCTTCAATCCAAGCGCAGCAAAACATATCGACAGTCGACCTCATGCAAGTCGATCTTGCAAGAAAGATTTTTCGACGTCTGCAATAAAACTTTTCGTATTATTCGTACAGCGGAACGAGATAGACTACTACCTAGGCTACGTCAAATCAAGCTTGGTAGAACGCTAAAACAGAGTTGAGCTGTCAGACCAAAAACCTTTGATTTCCGTTGGGAAAGGGAGAGTCAGACAGCTACAGTGTTTATATCTATGCATTTTCCACACGAAATGCATCTCGCAAATAAACTCGCAACATATATACCTCGTACATTCATTGTAGTATGCTTTTCTTTCTCGAACTAAAGGATGAACAATAGGTAATATAATCACAATCTGTCGTTTTGAAATAACAAAAATAGTGAATAAAAATTGCTATTAAAGAGCTCCTTTGGTTTGGTATGTGATCTATTAAGACTTCTAATGGTGTGCTGATGACATGTAGTAAGATCGAAATCACAATCCGGGTCTGGTAGTCCCAAGAAGTTTTTGTATGATGATAGATATAAATAAATGTAGGCCCTACTGTTACATCAATTATAAGGCAGTCATCTTGAAGATTTTTATCCAAAGTTGTCAAAAATATGCGTCGATTTAATATTTTAATGTAATTTCTCTTCTCCTCGATAAT
The DNA here is from genome assembly GCF_000699045.2 of Agrilus planipennis. Lineage (NCBI taxonomy): Eukaryota > Metazoa > Arthropoda > Insecta > Coleoptera > Buprestidae > Agrilus > Agrilus planipennis. The sequence continues at coordinate 1,204,278 of NW_020439000.1, read as the reverse complement.
GCAATTAGCCGAATGATACTCTTAAATAAATGTCAATTTCAGATACAGGTGAATGTTAATAAAGATTAAGCACGAAATACGTTTCAGTAATTTTTATTTAAACTTTTACATAATGTTTATGAACCTTTTCAAGAGTAATTCATTCACAAGAAGCTCTAACAGCTTTCCCAATTCAAATTTTGCAGATGTGTCTCGTACAAGTAATTATTTAAATTTCTTGTGCAAAAATATTTTTTTTTGCGTTCGTTGTAATTTTTGAACCTCCTTATTAAATTCCTCTTATTGAAAAAGTCTAACGAGTCTATACATATTAGGTATGTGAAGGCGCAAGGATTAAAAGTTATTGAACCATTTGAACATTTAGATTTGTAGGAGTTGTTCGATTTAAAATTCTTTTACTGTAGGTAACTAAGTATATTACATGATATAGCTGTCTTTCTGTCATTTTCAAACAAAACAATAATAAAATAGTAGAATAAATGCTTTACAGTAAACGTAAGGCATTCTGCATATTGAAATTCTAGCACGAAAACGCGATAAATTTCATTTGCTAACTCTAAAAACAATAATAAAAAAAAATAACGACGAGAGAGAACAAAAAAAAAGAAATGCATAGTTTCGATTTTTGCAGTAATCGAACGACCTGCCAGTTGGTTTCCGTTAATAAACTACACGGCGCAAAACGAAATCGGTTTGTTGATGTTGATGTATTGCACTGGTTCACAATAAATAATTACCTGTTCCACACCATTCATCGATATTAGATTACGTTTTACCCGGATTAGATTGCGCCAGAATTTGAAACAGTTCGCGCCTAGAATGGCGCGGATGAGAAATAAGAGAGAAAGATAATCCCTAAAACTGCCGAATGATATCATGTACCGATAGATTTGTAGATACAAGTGAAAAATGCAAATTACAAAATTGGGTCATCCACATACACACGAGAATATTAGGAAGGGAGAGTGACAAGGATTCGCATTGTTACCGTCACTTTTTTCTGTTAGAGACAAGACACCTTTATATAGAAGTATACGTATTTCAGGGACACAAGATTAGTATGCTTAGATTTGCGAATAATATAACAGTGCAAGCATCTAGTACGGAGGAGGGAGAGACACCCTTAAATAGAATGGAAGTGGTAATTACAGAAAACCATGGAATGCAAATAAATAAATACGCATACAGAAACACTGGTATGTAAGGGTGGTGAAAGTGAGGTTACTGCTAATATAAAGATTAGAGACGGAAAGCTAGAAGCAGAAGTTGCCGATTTTCGATATCTATCTAGGAAATAATAGCGCAGATAAACAGGATTGGAAGCAGAAATAGGAATAAAGGAGAAGGGTGCAAATTAGTTTGGACTATTGTTCGCAAATGGTTAGGAATCTGGATTGTCATTGTTTCCTTCTCTCTCTTTCTCTCTCTCTTTTTCATCCTGTTTCGTTATTTTTTAACATTTCTTGACTTATATATTATATACAATTCCTTCCTTTTTTTTCTTTTTAATCTTCATTAATTTTCCTTTGATTATGTTATTAATTCCTCTGGGAATTCATTGCTTCTACTACTTCATATTTTGTATCATAAGTATCTCCTTTTACTTTAATTAGAATTTCATATCATTTTCTCTTTATATAGATACATGTGTCACTTTGACATTGAATGTACTTTTGTCTTATTTTCGAGCCTATTTTATATTTACCTCGTATTCTTGATAATCTTCATAAGACCTTAATATTAAGAGGTAAAAAATTAATAAATGTCACAGCAATATATACCTGTCATATCATAAATTTAAAGGCAGTGACTACTAAGAGATTACTAATAATAAATTTTTATAATACGTAATAATTGTCAATTAGGGAAATTACCTGGAAGAAGCAAAAAGGATAAACATTGTTAATTTTTAATTGATGCAAATTTAAATTTTTGTCTAAAGTGTGGTGTCAGCATATTATATACGCAAGAATAAAACTTTCTTAATTACATGACATAATGTTTGCATAAGATCTCAAACATCATTAGGGGATTTAGAGGCAAGAATTCTCGGTTGGAACTGGTTACGAAGAAGCTCATTAAATGGACCAATGAAGAACTCTTTTTGATGGTTTATATTATATATCGGATCATTAGTTTAATTGGAATCCGGTAAGAACTTTTTTGTTCCACTTACCACTAAGTAACTACAGGCAAATATAGAGTAATCTTCATTGCAAAATTAATGGCAGAAGCAGCCTATTGGATAACTATTGTACGAGATTCCCTTAATTACCGGAAACACTTTTTTGAAGAACAGATAGGTGTTTTTTACTTTTATTGTTGTTATTACCAACGCGAGACTTCGAAAATGTGTTGTCGTAATTAGGGGATGAGTCTCTTTTAGTTATTCACTTATATATATTGATTAAATGTATTCATTAAGTGTACTAGAATATAATTTAAGTTGGATGTGTGTAGGTAGCTAGTTCAAACTGGTAGGTCCTTGTATGACGTATAAAATGGGTTCCTTCTCTGTCCATTTTCGTTTTAATATTGCCGCACAGTGTGAGTGACTTTTACTTGCTTGCCTTCTGGCGCTCTCCATCAAATTGATTTTAGTCTCTTGTTCCTCATGTTGCTGTCAATAGTGTATAAGAGAAAACATTTTGATAAAACGGCCAATTTCACAAGAATCGAAACAGACAAGTGACAACTTTTAAAGCTAGTATTTATTTTGTCTACTATCTGAACGCAGATTATTCCGTCTTCCTCGGAATTCAATTGTATGTATATAATTTTGTATTTGAAACTCAAACAGTTAGCTTTGCATGGAGAGCAAAAGGCGTTATGGAAATCAATAAAAAGAAGGAAGAGGAAGGATGGTATAGGACACCTGAAACATGGACAGCTTGATAGAGACATAAAAAAGACGTAGGAAGACGATAAATTGTAGGGATGTGCGAAGATTTGTTCAGGTTTGGTATGTGTCCAACCTCCACTGAGATGATGATGATGATGATATTGAAGTGAGAGTTTAATTTGATCATAGTCCTTTGATTAATCTCTAATATATGGGTCATCAGAAAACATTTCTTTATCTACTCAAATTTTGGGCAAACTAAGAGTAAATACTGTTTCAGTTTAATTTTAATAATTTTTTTAGTCGTTAGAAGTACATTTGCTTATCATTATTCAACCTATTTTATTTTATTATATTGGAAATTTCCATAATTGCAAGGTAGTCAAATATCTCTTCTCTTCTTTTGCAAACAATAATAGGCCGATTTGGTTTCAATGGTCATGTTCTGCAATTGTATGCAGGTTACAGGAATTTCATAGCTCGAGGCAGTCATACCTTGTTGGGTTTTGCCCTTATTGACTTCTGGCTCGTATTCTTTTGTTGCATACCAAGTATTGGTGGTGGCACCAGAACAATTTTTGATTTTGTCACATAATTTAGAGTTACGTTTTGTTCTTCTTCATGTTAACTTGCGTTTTTAATTCATATTTTCTTCGTTGTGCTTGTAGTTGTAATCCGTTATTTCATAGTTAATAATTCATTTGTAAATAGTCTGTATATAGTGTTTTATATCGAGTTTCATTCGCCCATTTGGAGAAAATACTGTTCGTGATTTCACAGCAAACAAATACCTACAGTTCTTACTTATGTAGTGTTTTACATATCGTAACGAATGATGTTCCGTGATTCTTCCGATGTTCCGCTTCAAAAAATCCTAATAATTGTTTTGGAATGTAATTCACTGCTTTGTTAAGCATGAGATGTAGGTGCGTTATTACTCTCCCGTTGGATGCAGATACCGTCTGGAATAAAAACTGAGCAAGCTGCAAACCTCGGTAGAAGTGTTCGTTTATGTTTCACCATTCCAAGCACGTCCGAAACCTGCCAACCATAAATAATGACGTATAATATCATATGCAAAAACATCTCATCATTAATTTGCAATGATCCAGGACTTCCCGTGACTAATTTGAACCAGTGCTGTATCAGGCATTTAATTTGGGATTTTAAATTTGTAACAAAAACTTAAGCAATTTTGATTGAAATAAGGGAAAACCAAATAATGTATTTTTATTCATTTAATATACCTAAAATAATGTCTGTTAAGCTGTTGATGAAATACGGAAATACCAAAAAAACAGAATTTAATTTGTTAATATATGTATATCGCAGGAAAATTGCTTATTGAAGAATTTTTGTTAGAAAAAAGATAATGGAATTTTCTTGCTTGTTTTAGTAGACCCATCCTGTGAAGTTTGCTTTAGATTTAATTTAACGCAGCTACTGTTAAAATTCTTCCTTTCAAACAATTTTCAAGTAAAATTTTCTTAGGGAAGCTCCAAACTAAAAAACTAAAAGGTAAACACTTATAATTTACTTTTAGCAAGTTAGGTATTCAAACAAACTGAAATTTCTTCTATAAATATGAGCGCATATACTTTGGTAAGTAGGTACTTATATTTTCAAAAGAATTTTTTTCGAGGAAAACACAATTAGTTGAAAATAGAATTTTTCTTTTTTTTGTGTTTGTAGTCTAAACTGTTAATGTTTAACTTAGTCGTTCGATAAGTAGCGGCAGAGTTTTTATCGCTATTTGTCAATTTACGCACAGGACCGGATTCGGATTGTAAACTATTGGAGATCTTTTCAAAAATTCTTTTGTCCTTAGCTATGCTTCTGAAATCGTCATGCGATTGCTTATTGCACTGAAAACTGAACTTAGATTATATATCCCAATATAGGTACGATATTTCTCGAAGGTAAAACGCTCCTCTTTGACTGGTGGCCAAATCCGCAAGGTAAACGTTATGAAGTTGATCACTGTCATTAACGTCGTCGTAGGAAACTCGGGCTTGGGTAGGTAATGTAAGTGTAAGTGTTATGGTCTGCAATACATGTACATAGATGGATACATAGGTACACTTGATACTTAAATATACAGTGATCAAATGTATGGAAATGGCAAAACACCAGAAACGCAGACTTGGTAAACTCACTTTAATTGAGTAGTTATTTTAGAAGATTATCCCTATCTTGTCTCAGAAGTTGTTTGCGGCGCTGTCGGTGCATCTAATGGAATAATGCAGTAGCTCGAAGACGCGACTATTCGTGGCTCTTCGATTGAAATAAATACGGTGAATATTCATTAGTTTCGAAATACATTGAGGTACTAGCGGTTTGAAGCTAATTGCTTCTATTACGCAAAGACAGAATATGTTCTGATTGCGAGACAAGACAAGCAGCAGGAAAAAGGTCATGTTATCAATCCACATACAACTCATTTCAAAAGGTTAGAGATATGCTCCTTCCCTTTAAGTGGATGCGCTGTGACAAAATTCCAAATTCGATCATATTTTGTCTCCTTTAAACTATTTCTGTCTTCCTCACTCCCAGTGTATATTCGTTCTATTCGGCGCAGATTATTTCCTCAAGGTTACACCTCTAACCGTTTGAAATGAGTTGTATATGTGTATGTTTCGCCTTATTCGAACAAATGACTACTTTTAACTCCTAGCCGTTTCTAAAAGCGATGCTGGTATCACAAGTAACTAACTCAACGCTTAGGTAATAAGAGTGGAGTGAGTGTAACTGCGTGTTACAACCTGAAACGAATATGGTAAGGGCGGTTTATTTGCTTATAAAGCCTCGTTTCCACGCAGGTAGTCTTCTCGGGAATGGACAGGAATCTCAACAGTTCTGTAATACGACAGGAAGTAGTAGTAGTAGCTTCTGTTGTTAGTGAAATCAATAGAACCAAACGTAGAAGTAGTGCAGAGGCCAAGATCATGTGGGTGAGATGGTAGATCCGATGAAGAAATACGCTAGGCGATAATCAATGAGCTGGAAGAAGAAAAGGGGTCAAAATATTAGCGTTCTTTTTCAATCAGGCGATTTTCGATCGATAAACATAAAACTCGGATTGTGTTTTTGATGTGTGATATTCCATTTTTCATTGTTTCATTTTGTATAAGTTTGTTTGCAAATGTCTGTTTCATTTGTAAATTTGCTACATTGACTGGTCCTTATTCCCTTCAATGTCAAGAGCGACAAGAACAAATCGTTTAACGTTTGAAGGACCAGAATGGCAATTGTGCCTTAATATTGTGCCGAAAACTTGAAACTATGTTTTATGTCAGTTGTGGCAGCGACTGACATAATTTATGGCGATGAAAGTTCTGCCGTAACCCAGTTAAATAACCGCCTAAAATTAGCGAAAGGTCGACGAAACATCTCAAAAAACTTCGGTTCTCACAAAACAGTGTTAGGTAGGCACATATATGTACGTATAATACACGTAGATAGGTATATATATCATTTCACACTACGTGTAATACTTAATATCCCTTCCTTTGCTTCTCAAACTTTTGCAATAATTTATTACCTATACCACGGGCGTGAAAGCAACAATTGTTTGAAGGATTTTAACATCGATTTTAGCAAGGAGAGTTTCTTTTATTGTATGTGTCAGTATTTCTGAATGTAAAGGCTATCAACGAATTTTTAACTTGTTGGACTTAATATAGATAACTATAGGAAGGATAAAGAATCCTAATGAACAATTTCTAAATTTCGATCTTTCTTTGGGTCCCTTTTACAATGAAAATATTTTGTTCATTTGGAATAAATGCGAGCAAGGTGGTTCTTGGAAAAACTCTTCAATAGAAAATAATACGCTTTTCTTTTATAAAATGCCAAGTTCTTTGTTTAAGTAACATAGTAATCCATTTGTGAAATGTTTGACCACCGAATTTAAAGAATATGATTAAACAATAACTGAATGATTTATGACTATTATAGCTCGATAAATCCTGTCGATTGTTAATTGGTTTTATTCCCCTTTGTTGAAACGGAGCAAGAATTATGAGGGTTGATTCAAAAGCGATTGTTTCCCACAGCAATGCGACCGACTGACAAAAATTCGGAATACGAGAGACCGTCGTTAATGGTAAAAAATTCACGGCCCGATGATGGAGTCTCTATTGAGTTAAGAAGTTCCACTTCCGTTTTCTCGAAGGAGTAATTATAAATGTCATTTAAGTTAAGGCGCTTTCATAATTCGGACTGATATTAAAGCGAGTTTGAGTGGAAGTCATCGTCCAAGAGGAACATTTATTACATCAATAAATGAGGTGAAATGAAAAAAATACTCGACGAAATTAATCATTTGCACCATTTTTCTTTCTTGCGACCTTTTGCTTCCACAGAAAAAGTAAAGTTATTGCCTCCATAGATATTATCTATATGTATGATATTTCGTTGTATATTATATTCACGTCAGTTCAATCAATACATTATTTCTCCTTCCATTTTAATTACATTGTTTGCCATACTAGAACAATTGCAACAGTTCTGATCCCAAAAGACAGTAGATTAAGGCGGGGCTAGAGCAATTTTTCACTTGAGCGGATATAGCTCCTCAATGATAAGTCTCAATAAGTTGTTATGCGGCTCGATGGATTAGTAATTTATCCCTTAGCAAATGTGTCCATAACAATTTTTTTGTAACAAGTCGAATTTAAGAGCTACAGCTGTTTAAATTCAGAAAGTCAAGTACGCTCAATGTACCCCATTGGTGAGGTATGTTGAGCAAGGGGTATGGGGTACGTTGAGCACTAAGAATGTCTAGTCAAACCATAGGTTCAGTGTTGACTAGAGATGAAGTAAAATATGTGTTTGACAATCAGCTCGTTATTTATAGTCTCTTAGTGACAGAACAACAAAACAAAGTAATTTTCTTTGAATAATTAACCGACACTAGAATCAACAAAACATTAACGTATCTGAAAATTAACTTCAGAATTAGATTCAGTTTTTGTGTTTATATTAATATTTATATTAGTAGTGTAAGAACATCTTGTAGTCTTCCTCTTGTATGTCCGAATCCTAACAAAAAATAAAACATTAATTACTTTAGTTTTTTGAGTCGTGGGGCAAGTTGGGCAACTATAGCTCAACTAACTCCAACGCGGAATTTTAAAACAAAAGTGAGGTTATAAAAAATCGTAAGAATTATACCCAGTACCTCTTTGTATATCAAAAGTACAAAAATTTTCCGGAAATTTTCACAAAATAAACAAAACGCACGGGGGGTTCACTCGCTCGTCGAGCCGCCACTAGCGATCGCTCGGTGATTACCCCTCCCACGACCCCTTCTTGCCGCCATACGATGCCTATGCGTACAGTGAATAGTTTGCGAGATATTTCGATTGCCCAACTTGCCCTATACTGAACTAGCCCCGTCACACCCTTATAAGTAAACTATATAAAATAAACAGAACTGAAGTTATTTCTGCAAACATTAAGTATATCTTATAAATGAACAAAAAGCTCGAGCCCAATTTTATTTGTACGTGTAGTCATTTTTTTGCCTTTAGCTAACAAATATGAATCTTAAATTTACGTATGGAAACTAAAGCAGATTGCCTTATTAAATGGGAGACAAAGGAGGAAAAGAAATATTGATTTTGGAACCGCCGTGGGCATTGTAAAGTCCCATTATTCGGCGAATCATCTTCTGTTTGAACACCAAGAACAAGACAATAACTTTACTATCTCGGAAACTTACGTATATATTATATAAATACGTCTACGTATACAAGGGGTCTGAGCGTCTACGTCACGCATAAAAATGAGACAACCCTACCGTTTACCATCAAAAATCGAACGATACAAGTGGGAAAACAAGTCGTACGATCCTAAAATTTTATTACAGTCCTCAGGGAAGACAAACGGAGCAAAGAACGACCCCTTCCACGTTTCACTAACGATCGACGAAATCTGGTTACAAGGGTTTCCACAGATCATGAAATATTCAGTCAAAATATTGCCGGAAAAGCTGTAGTAATATTTTGCGGCACTAGGGCGCTGATGGACATAAAAAGAAATTTTAACCAGTCTGCGGTAATTTATTACTGACGCTCAGATGCTTACGCAGTGTCGTAAAAAAGATCCCAGATTGATAAAACTGACATATAGCCCAATTTCCCAATGTAATTAGTTATTTGCTATTTTATGTACTAACCTATAGTTGGGACGTTCAAAATTGGCATAGTCCGCAATAAAATTGTCGCATTTAATTTCTTTTTTCATCTTACTAACTATAGACTACAGCGGTTACTGACATAACGTGTACTTTTTATTCACGACAGACGTTGTAAGGAATATCATAAGCATATAAAAGAGATGTCAGGTAGGAATTGCAGCTGAAACTCATAAAGAAAAAGGAATAACATTAGGTACACCAATTAATGTGTAACAGAAAGAGGTGTAGACAAGCAGAATTTGAGCACGTTGCCAACATCAGACTTCAACATTCTTAGGAATTTAGGAAAGTAAACTAGGGAGTTATAAACCCAACCCTGATATTTTGCGTACCTAAGCAACCTCTAACCGCTGCACCGCTTACTATTATTCGGTTATCTTTATTCACTTTGTTTGTACTATAGTATATACTAATCAAGCATTTCCCAACTTAACGATGTTTGGGAGATATGTCAAAATGCTACGTGACAAATAAAAATTTCTATTCAATTCTAAAACTCCTGTAAAAATTACAAATCGATTCACTAAACCGTTAAAAAGTTATTGAAATTTTAAAAAATTTTACACGTCATTTTATGGAGATTCGTTAACCGAACAGATTAAATTTATTTTTATTAACAGAAAAATATCTACCAGAAATTTCAAACTTCTATAATAGGTAACTTGAACTCTGGAGAATCACTTTAGCGTAAGGTTATTCAAATTCACTAAATGGTTATCGAGGAAAAAATGAAAAATTAGCTGAAAATCTCGTTTTTAGTTGATAATACAATGACAATATTTATAATTGTCTGAAATAAATGCAATTTTAAAGTTTTAATTATTATTTAAACATATTAAAAAGTTTTACGCTCATTATTAATAGAGATTGAAACTAAATATTTTTTTGTTTCGATGTTGAGATCAAGGCATATTCACTGCCAAAAGTCAGTTAAAAATTTTCCATATTCGTTATTTCTTATTTTATTCAAAGTTTTTGGTCAAATTCCAAATTTTCTCTCAAACCTTATACGTTTCTTTTAGTATAAATAGTATTTGTTTACCTCATGATATGCTGCAAAACCTAATTAATCACAAATTTCTAATTTTATGTACTCCGATTGTACCTCCCAAACATCCTTAACAAGGGTGTGTTCAAAACATAGTAAATGAGTACAGTCCCAAGTGGAAACAAGAAGGAAGATACGTCTATTCTCACAGGAAAATGCAGCATTGTCATAGTTATTTTTCTGAAGAATTTTCTTCAAAACTGTAAACCACTTGCGACTGGTCATTCCCACCTAGTGTTCTTTTTCATGATGTAACAAAACAAAAAACATCTAACAAAAAAAATCTGAGGCAGTGAAGAATTTAATAGAAAATAAGGTAATTTTAAGATAGACACACGCTTAGAGTTTAATACATTCACTGTAGTTTTAATATTTTCACCAAATTTTCTTTTTTGCGGGGCTTTCAATGTATCGATATAATACTCCGCATTTAAATTGTAGTTTTATTGGGGGCCTACGTTTGAAAACCAAGAGGCTTTCGTTTTGGTAATCATAATCGCAATTCGGATGTATTACAGTTGAAAATAAACAGTTGGAGAAAAGTGAATAGGTCTAAATGTCTATTTCGGTGCATAGTTGGTTCCATAGACACACATTTTAATCGTAAAAACGACAATGGGTACCTACCCGAACGGGCTCAGCTAGTATGCTATTAAAGCTGCAATCGTCACATAGAGTCTTTGATGTGGAACCACGTACATATACACATACATCAGTGGCACAGCATATGTACCTCCTGTGCACATTAATTTCTAATCGATTCATATGCATACACGCCTCTATGCCGCTCAAATCTTGCATGATGGTTAATAGGGCCCACATAATGCACAAAGAGAGATCTAGTGCGCCTTTGCATATCTACCGAAGCAAAACGTAATAGCCACGGGCAGAGTAGGCGAAACTAACCAAAATTGCAAGCTGTTGTGGCAAAATCCACGGACTGACTCCACCTTCCTTCGTGTGTTGTTTTCATGGAAACTGCCGTCGCAGGCTGTTGTGCAAATAATATTACTGACAATGGGTAAAGCTTTTGAAACATGCACTTTGATTAACACAACTGTAATGCTCTTTAGGTGCAAGTTGACTCAATTGTTCAAAAAACGGATTTTGTGGATTTATACCATTATTAAGAATATTCTGTTTGAAGCTTATTTAATTTTGGATCCCTTTGCATATGTCTTTAGATATAGATGATTCGTTTTAACAATTTGGTTTTAACGAAATATAGGATCAAAATCGTTAAAAACTTTTTATTCATTTGAGATATCTCGAAGTAACTGCATCAGTAGTTGATGGGAATGAAACACCCAAAAGTTTTCTTCCTGACCTCTTGTGTATCAGTTTGAACCAACTCGTACGCGGTTACGATGTTTAGCATGTAATCCTATGATTATTACTGAATTGATAGAGAAACATCTTATCAGACAAAACAGTTGCATATTTATGAGCTAACTGTGTAACAAACAACGTCAAACTGACGTTTATTATCCTTGTAACGAATATGATCTCATGGTTGTATCTATTATATAACAAGTTTAAATTCAAGTTTCATCTTTGAAATTGTTGGAACTGCCATGCATAATTTAGTAGATTTGAATGTTAGAATGTGCTTACCCCTTCCTTACCCATCAAAATAATACATATTTGAAAATGTTCGATAAAAGGCTGTAAATTATCTAGACGGTTCTAGACTTTACCATCAGTTTAATTGAAATATTCAAATTGATTCTTTTTCAATTATTTTGCAATATTAACTTTGCCATTCTTCACTCCTTCATTCGAAAATATAAAAGGGTATTTCAACCTTGTGTAAAGATGTTTCAAAATGAAAAATCGGTTCGTAAGTAATTTTTTCAAGCTGATGTTTTTCAGTTAGCTTTAATAGCTTTGAAATAACGATACTTCTCATTATTCTTAGTAACTTAATCGTAGCCTCGACGCTGACGGCGGGACGGCACGAAGTGCTGGCGTCGAACTTTCCCAGATGTAATTATGCAAATTTTCTGGGAAAGGCCTTTTTTGTGCTTTAAAGAAAATTTACTCAACGTTAAGCAAAAAATTTCAATGAATGAATAATTAATAAAGTCGCGTTCAATATCACCCTCTTAATTAAACTTGTAATTAGTATGTTAATATCAGAATTTAATTGAGAATCTGTCGTGGTTACTCAAAAATCCCTAGAGATAATCTGTACGCAAATACTTAGTTTCCAAAAAGTTGTACTTAAATATTTGTGAGAATGCATTAAAGAATTATAAGATTAGATAAGCACTAGTTTGTCTTAAAAATTATAAATGTAATTTGGTTTTTCGTAATAACGGAGTTTTAACAAGTTAAGTGTTATTTAATCTATGAACCAGCGTCGTAAATTAAAGTATTACATGCAGACTCTTCTAGAAAACGTCGCTTATGAACGGTAAAAAGTAATACCGAGTCGCGTCGCGTCGCGAATGGAATGACTGTTCGCTCTTAGTCGCTTTTTCTGCCGAAATTTGCATTTGATTGCTTTCGATGTCTTTCCTTGGCTGAATTACTGGACCTATTCTTTGAAAGCTAACCAACTAGGACGTAGTATCTTCTAATGCGAGGAATTGAAATTACCTGATTTGCAAGTTGACTCAAATTGGAAATCAACCGTGATCGTGATGCTAATTTCACCACAAACATTCGTATCTATTTGTAATCCAGAAACCCACTACCTATATACGAGGGTGGATTGATAAGTTTCCGGCCTGACCAAGAAAAACAAGGTTTTTAAAAATTTTTTTTTTTTATTTCTCAACATAATCTCCTCCAAGGCTGATACATTTCTCATAGCGGTGTTCCAGTCTATTAATGCCATCTCTATAGACTGATTCGTCAAGCTCCTCAAAATAACCATTTACAGCTTCGATTACTTCTTCATTGTCCGCAAATCTCTTACCGCCAAGCCATTTTTTGAGATTAGGGAACAGAAAATAGTCACTCGGGGCTAGGTCTGGAGAGTAAGGAGGGTGCGGCATCAATTCAAACTTTAGATCGTTGATTTTAGCCGTCGCAACGATTGACGTGTGCGCTGGTGCGTTATCGTGATGAAACAAGATTTTTTTCTTCGCCAGATGAGGTCGTTTAATTTTCACCTCGTGGCTCAAACGTTGCAATAAGTCTGCGTAGTATTGACCAGTGATAGTATTACCCTTTGCAAGGTAATCAATGTATATAATACCTCTTGCATCCCAAAAAACAGTAGCCATAACCTTGTTCGCCGAAAAAATTGTTTTTGCCTTCTTTGGAGTTGGTTCCCCTGGTCCAATCCACTGTTTAGACTGTTCTTTGGTTTCAGGAGTGTAGTGGTGGACCCACGTTTCGTCAACGGTTACGAATCGACGCAAAAATTCGCTTGGATTACGCTTATACAATGACAAATTTGCGGTAGAAATGTTTTTTCGAATCAATTTTTGGTCGACTGTTAGCAAACGCGGCACCCATCTTGCACAGAGCTTTTCCATATGCAAATGTTGGTGCAAAATATGTTGCACACGTTCATATGACATCTTACAGGTCTCAGCTATCTCACGCACTTTCAATCTGCGGTCTCCCAGCACTATTTGATGAATTTTTTCGATCATATCTGGAGTTGTGACCTCAACGGGGCGTCCTGAGCGAGGCCCATCAGAGGTGCTCACACGACCCTTTTTAAACTCGGAAACCCACTGCTTAACGGTTGAATATGACGGGGAGGATGTCCCCAGTGTTGAGTCCATCTCTTTTTTAATTTCCTTCGGCGTTAACCCCTTCAAATAAAAGTATTTGATGACAGCACGATTTTCCTGCTTTTCCATTTTTACGAAAACCACAGAGGCGTCTTGTTCAGCGTGCTGTCAAACCTACACTAGCAAGGAGATCGGGCTGAAACTATAGCTACAAGCTATCCAAGGATGGTACTATAGAATGTCACCTCAAGGTAGGCCTAGTGGCGTCATCTCTTGGTTAGGCCGGAAACTTATCAATCCACCCTCGTATGACACATTTTAACAGCGGAAGAAACTTAACAGCATATGATACCCATGTAAGAACATCAATCAATAATAGCCATTTTGTATCTCGTAATGACTGTATTGTCAGCCGATAGCAGAGCAAGGTTATATTTACCACGAAAATTATGTAATTCATGGGACACAAGTTTTACTTTATTATACATAGTAGCTTGAGTATTAATAATTTGAATTTTTCAAAAATTCGACGCTCAGCAGACAGTGTGAAGTTCTGATGAGAGATCGTCGGATTTCTGGAGAATTTAAATCGATACCGAAACGATTATAATATTAAACAAAAACATTCTCCTTGCAATCTATATCATCTCCATGGTAATTATAATCTTGCTATGCTATTAGCAAACAACATGGTACAAAATCATTATGAGATACCTAATATTCTTTTACTTTCGTTCTATAAAAATGACAGAGAGTATAAAGTTAGTAAAATATCATTTATTCTAAAGCGATTTGAAACCCACAAGGCGCGCTATGTCTCACCTAAAACTTGTAGATATTCAGGGTTCGTAGGGTTCCTAAGTACTTCTGAGGATTGTCCTATGTGTCTTTATCTTTGACTTCATAGGTTATATGAAAGAATGGCAATGGTGATTTGTGTGAGCTGATGCTGTCCTGATTCTGGTCTAAAGACTGTCGTCGGTTGGAGTTGATTCCTAACGTTTCAGTCCACGAAGATGGATGGATGGATATCTAAAGAAGCTCGCCATTCGTCTTAGTGAAACGTTAGTTAGGAAGCAACTCTAAGTGATAATGACCCTTAGACGAGAATCAGTATTGCATCAGTTCACCAACTGGTCTTGGAAGTCTATCAATTTTTCAGTGATTTGTGTTTTGCCAAGATCCAGTAAATAAAAATACAGTTGCATTTACTATGCTGTACACATTTTTTTGTTCATCGTTGGGTCTGTTAGCTTCTAGTATATATAGTCATTTGCCCAGCTGGGTTATTTTTTTACAATAATCTTGTTTTGGATATTAAAAAAGAAAAGTGGAACAGATAAGTAAGGTTGTACATTTCTGAGCCAGTTCTCATGCCTTACATCTATCTTTCTTTGAATTAATTGCATTATAACAAGCCGTTTATTCGGCTTTTGTTACGTTCGAGACGTATCACATTACTCTTGGTTAAGAGCTCCGAGTTCAGAAACCCATAATCGACGAAGAATAAATTGTAACAAATGGTAGAAATTCAGAGAACGAAAAAAATTGCGCCGGTGTCATTTATACCAAGAACAGTCATTACTTTATATCCGGCCCCATTACTTCAGTTAATGTGATAAGTATTAATTGTGCGCCTCGCGAGTTCATTACGACGCTTTTAGAGGAGGCGTCCCGGCGCTTTGCAGCGATCGCACCAACTCCTTATTCTATTCTCTTTTTTCCGTCCCTTCTTTCTTTTTTTTTTTGTTCTTCGGCAACGGCGCTGTCCTGACGGATAATTATTAAAACAAATGGCCGGCCGAGGTATTCATTTAGCCAGCCAAAGGGCATTCTTTGCAAACTTCAATATTTTTAATTAGGGACGCAAATTAGAAACTGATTTTGCTCCAGTTTTCACACAATTTTTTATTAGAAGCAAAGTTGCCTCGATTTTGTTTTTTACTTAAGAAATTACATGGCCAATCAAACTTTATACCAACTCTACAGTTTTATAAATACCTTAGGAAAATACAAACTTTTGAGATTCTGTTGAATCATACCAGATAGCCTACGGCTAATTACAATTTGTAAACACAACATTTGCATGTTTCAATCGCATAAAAAACAGCACTATACAATTAAACAAAACCAAACATGTAATTGCAAATCCTCCTGTTCATTCTTACTCTACCAAGTACCGACCGCATCTCTAAATCTACCCTAACTGACCCTAACTTTTTAATTTAATATGGCAACATGTTATACATTACTATTCCCTTATTAAACACAGTTTTTGTCCCTTACTGCTTCTATTTTTTTCTAAAAAAAGTTATTTGCTTGCCTTGTAACATAACTACGTACCTATATCTGAATTTTTTTCTTACTAATCCTTCAAGGTATTCCGGTACTGTTTTATTTTCTACCCTCTATGTATAAACGTTAATACATCCCTTTTTATTTCATTTTCCACTGATAACAATCCCATTTTGTTCAACATGTTGTTTACATTTTCACATTGCCTTTTGTTAAGACCTGCTTTCAAACCTTCACTGATTTCGATCATCTTAAGATTGTTATAGATCGACTTAGTTAAAATAAAAGGACACAAGGTCCAAAACAGTAGGAACTATGCATAAGCGAGTTATCTGTTTTGTTCTTGACGAGTAATTATGACTTGGTAAACATTTGTTATGTATCTATCGCTAATTACCAGGTTCAATATCGGACAATCCCACAACGTGTGTATCAAGTAAACCGCATAAGTGATATGTAGGCAGATGATATGTGTATACATATATTCGTAAAGGGGATAATTCGCTCTGGGGATGTGTGCACCATACCGGAGATACGATTGTTCCGGGTGTGACAATTAGTTGGACAAATTGTGTTCAACAAACTGAAACTAAGTACAATGGGCTGCACTGGTCTGCTTTGTTAGTTAACGGTGAAGTTACGGACAATAGTGAAAACTGTTAGACAATACTACTGTTTTCGTTCTCCAGAATAATAACTGCTTAAGTTTTGGTGATAAAATAACGGATTAAATACCTTTCTTATTTGTTAAACATTCACTGTTTTACATTGTGTCGTGGCATAATTTTCGTCGTGTCTACATCGTATCATTATCTATAATATAAAGGATTGTAAAACAAATAGTTGCATGAAATGCTTTTGAACGTATTGTAATATTCGTAACTTCTAATACTGAAAACGACAAAAACTATTTATTTACACTAATTATTAAAGAACTTTAAAACACTATTAAATTATTACTAAACTTAGGTTATGAATTATTCTATTTATTTACACCACTGTTGATATATCACTATTCACTGCGCTATTTATTTCACTGTCAATTTATTTCTGGATTCACTTCTGCAACGGTCAATTTATTTCTTCTCCTCTCCGGCGATCGTCTCTTCCTTTAAATACTCTTTTGTTTACTTTCAGGTACCTTCTCGAAACGTCTGGATAGTTTATTTTTTCTTTGAACTGTTTAACTGCTTTCCCAGAATGCAGGTACGACACATACATTTACAAATACGGCGCACATGGAGAAAGGCGCCCGCGGCTAGTCGGCGAATCGATAAGCCGTTCACGCGCACGTGTGCTCGATCGCACACAAACACACTCGTGCTCGCTATATTATTCTAGTTGCAATACAAGTAGCCAAAATGTATAATGTGCTACAGTGAGGAATGTATATCACTGAGAGTTATTATTTAGGCTTTCAGGACGACGAGGAAAAACTGGAGAAAAATTCTAAATAAACATACATTGATAATAAAATATAAACCGAAAACTGCTTGCAGACCACTGTAGTGTTATTGTTAGTTGTAATGTTGCCAGATTTGTTAAGAGCAACTGGAAAAAATTTTGCGTCTTGATGCAGAGGGCTTCAACCGGACACAGGATAAGAGAAACCTTAAATGCATGATGTCCTCCAAAATGTACCAATAATCATGTTTGATGAGGAAAGTATCACTTTAAAAATTTAGTTTCACAACGCATTTTAGATATGTAATAGGCGCAAAAACCGAATTAATGATGAAGAATTAATTGATGCCAAAACTTCGCCATACTTTGGTGTTAACATTTTGTGTTTCACGACCTTGTTGACCGTGGTTGATTAAGGCTTCTTGTCCTTAACGTTTCTGATTTGAAACTTCAGCCGACCTCGCTGGGAGAGAGAGCGAGTCGACGAAACTTTGAGGACAAGAATTGTTAATTAATCAGCCACGCAATGACCAGCAAGTTCGAGTATTACCACTTATATGGTAGCGAAAGTTTGAACCATTTTGTGCTTATTATACTATACTCTCTTATATCTGTGCGTATACCTGCCAGATTTTATTGTTTTTTCTTAATGTAATTAATAATTTGCTAACATTTCAATCATTTCCCAATTATCGGTTACTGTTATTAATGTTGTTTATGGTTTGTCGATAAAATACTTATAAAATAATATTAATGAGTAAGGAAGGCGTCAAATTATCAGGCATCAATGTAATTGCAACGACTTTGCGGAGATGATGGTCTCTACTGCATCCTTTGCACTTAACTCTTAATTTATACGGCGCTAATGGTCCCAGTCGCCTCGCCTCCATTTACCATCCCCCTTCCCTCTCGTCTTCTCTCTTCCTTCCTTTTGATCCCCGTCTGGTCCCTCCCACCTCTTCCTTACACCCAGTTCTACTTTGAAATAATACCGTGGGGTAAACGTGACTCTGTTCCGCTAATTACGCCAAGAAGAACTAGGCCAGATTATAGAGACGAACGACGATCTGTAGAACTCGAGAATACGATTTTGTGAAAACAAAGATTTAAAATCGAAATTAAACCACTTTGATCAAAGACTCGTTTGTTCTCAAACGTCTCCTATAACAGTTTAATAACAAAATCTTCGGAAAAGGTAAAAAAGGAAACGTAACTAGATAATTAACCCATATAAAAGAATTAAAAAAAAAAAGTAACTAAGAACTTAACGTTCTTTATTAATTAATTAGTTTGACGACCTATCATACGCATAAACCTTTACCAGTTTGATAAGCGCATACCTCCACAAGGTTCGGGCCAAACATATGAGATGCTATAGTATGTAGCAAAAAAACGACACAAGTACAGTGTAAACTCTATATAACGACACTTAAGGGACTGAACATTTTTCGGCGTTATAAATAGTGGTCATTAAATGGAGAGAAATAAAAGATATTATTTTACTATTCTATAATAATATGCATTTACCAATATAGTACACATTTTGCACACGAACATTATTATTCATACATTGCGTATAGCCTGTTATCTTCGTCT
>NW_020439000.1:1163406-1181976 GCF_000699045.2 Agrilus planipennis | reverse complement strand
ACGATTTTCCTGCTTTTCCATTTTTACGAAAACCACAGAGGCGTCTTGTTCAGCGTGCTGTCAAACCTACACTAGCAAGGAGATCGGGCTGAAACTATAGCTACAAGCTATCCAAGGATGGTACTATAGAATGTCACCTCAAGGTAGGCCTAGTGGCGTCATCTCTTGGTTAGGCCGGAAACTTATCAATCCACCCTCGTATAATACTTTTGTTTATGTTAAGGACTAGCCGTTTAGAAATTTCGTTGAATAAATCTAAATGCACATTGCTTCTTCTTGTGTGGACGGCACTTCGGAAGAGAGGAATCCCATTATTTACTTAAATCACGTAATATATCGTTTTCGGTCTCATGCTTTGGAAAATTGAAAGCCACATAGGATTAATTTCTATGCTTTTAAAAGGCAAACTGCGTAAAATCAGGGCTTTGTCGAAAATTTTAAAAAGGCCTCTGTATTTAATCCGGTAGTTAAGGTTTTGACGTGAAGGAGGATGAAATTGATGTCCTGCTTTTCCTCTTATCAAAACAACTCTGCGGAAAGCAACGAAAATATCTGACAAAAACATCCGAAGATTAGCTTACACTTTTAAAAGTAAAGTTTAATAAAGACATTTCCAACCGAGAGACCACCTGGGGAAAAGGATTCTAAGACTACGCGGCCATCAATCCCGGAAAATAATTCTCCAACAATGGACACCGACTGTGCAACTCTAAGCTATTTTAAAGTTTACTACACTTTAAGAATGATTTACAAGCTTTTGAACCAAATAACATTTTTTATTAAATTCCATATCAATAATTCAAAGCTTCGTGTGACCACTCATATATTTAGGTACACAGATTTATTCGTAAACTGTGTGGTGTATTTTCTTCAGTGTAAGTTAATTTAACAGTATGGATATTCTCGGGTCATTAGTTTTTTAATTTTGGCCAATTTTGCTCCGCCCAAACATTTGAGAAGTAAAGTGGAGGGTAAAATAGATCAATAAATAATTTAATGATTACCTACTTAATGTTTCCTCAACTTCGAAAACTTTACGTTCATTGCTGTCAAGAAAGTTAAAATGTCGAAAATCTGTTATACGTATATTTTGTTCAAACTCCGTTTGAATGGATCTTTATCATCAATAATGAATAAAGGCAGGATCAGTCAACTCGGATATTTCTCAGTAAGAGATTAATAAATAATTTAATTCAACTCTCAACAATCTTCAAATGTTTGGTAGGTATAAATAAAATTGCTGTGTGTGGTAAAACTGAAAAATTCCCTTCCAGGATTGGTTGGTTACTTCAACTGTAACTTTTCCTGTGTGGGTATACATACGCGTCTATTTATAAAAAATATTTCTCCACCAAGCTTTCGAGGTTCAAAGGATTTTTTAGGTGAGTTAAAACGTGAATTCAATCTTCGTTCTACGTTCACCCAATTTGGAAAATCTTGCGTTTGCCACCAATAACAAGATTGAAATCCCGGAAATCTATTTGGATTGGTTGTTGTTTGCATGAAAAGTCAAACATAAATGATAAATGAACCGAAGGCCGGAAAAGTAAACATTATTTTCATAATAGACACTCTTTTATATAAATATATCGAATGTAAGAAAAAATGGAGACTACGGTAGGTACAGTTAGAGCTGGACGATTATTAAATTTAACGATCGATTATCGATCTATAGTCGGATTATTCAGATCATTTGTCCAGCTGTAGGTACGATAGGTATCTAATACTTGCTTTTGACGCCTCTTTTGTAGGTATCATCAAGGCCTTTTACTGTCCATTTATTCACTACACTTGATACCTCCTATTTCTATTACAATATTTCTTCTAAAATCTTTTCAATCACAATTTGCACACATGCTTGTAAATACTACAAGTTTTCACATGAGGAAAGCCCTTCTCCCCTTCTCTATCTATATTATCCTGCAATAATAGCATCTACAATAAAGGAGAGAAACTATACGTAGACATCCTCCAAGCTTTCTCATTAAATTTGAGATCATGTTCCGCAATAGTGTAAAATGCATATTATGTTAGTAATACGAACGTTACCTTGGATGTGTTAATATTTAGGAGGAAAGCCATCTCAACGACAACTTTGACGCTTGAAGTCGACTGTTGAGGAAAGTCATTAAACTGCACTTCATTATTGTGCCGAAAGCTGCGCCTTCGCCTCTATTCGCGGTCAGAGCAGTAATTACGCGCCCTTTAGTTAACGATTATGCAGAAAATATCGAATTCTCTTGGGAAATTGCCAAAGTCGCAATTATAAACGAATTTCCAGTATCGATTTGCGGAAAAGGTTGTAATTTGCTTACCAACGTAAAAGTATTTACTACTAAAGTTTGTTTATTCTTTAATAGTGTGGAGTAAAACATTGTTATATTAGCAATGATGAAATCTATAGTAAAACAAAAAAGTAACGAACACTAACGTAGTTTATAATTCTTAGAAATAAAATCATTTAAAATTTACCTTTTCAAAAATCATGGTGGAGGCAATTAGTACAAAACCCATTAGTGTTAAGAAACCGTTTGCATATAAATTATAAAGAGGTAGATAGATGAGCTGCGATAAATCTAAATTACCATCTACACCTATAGATACTTGAACGACAAGTTTTACTTCTAAACAAAAACATCGCCAAAAGGTTTTACAAGTGATGTGGATTTAACCAGTGTTTCATTTAGACTATTTTATGAATAAAAGCGTTTTTATTATTCAAGCAACATCATAAGTACGTTCTTGTCTAACATAGTAGCCGTAAATACCCACTAGATGGCGATACACTGGTTGTGCTTGAATATTATATAAATTCGTTCTTTAGGAGTTCCTTCAGTTTGACAGATAGAAATCGCGATCTGCGTCTGGTGGTTTTGATAAATTTCTGACCAAGAACATAACACTAATACAAAGTAGAAAAAGGTGACTGTGCTATATAATAATTAATTAACAAATTAAAAAGAAGACTCACTCTTAATTAGAGACTAGACAGTGTCGCGTTGATAATGACCACGTTTGAAGTGGGCGAAACACGTGTCCGCTCAAAAAGTTTTTGTGGTATTTAGGGATGAGCCTTATTTTTAATTTTTTAATTAATAATACTAATATATGTAGTTTCTGTGTCTGTCACATTTATAAACTAAATCGTTTATTTAGTTGGGTAAGATGATATTTTGGTAATGCGTTATCTAGCATATGAATTACTTCAGTAGCAGTATATGCCCCCCAGATGGCGATACACTTGCCTGTACTCGGATATTTCATGAATTATTAGGCACGCAGTCACACATGCTTACATGGAGGTTTACACGTAGACTCATTTGGAGTATTAATGTTAGCATTAGTGTGTTGCTGCTAATGAACTAGCGAATGTAAACAAAATTAGTTGCAGGCTTCAGTCTTTGTTGCGCTGCTTGTGGCTTATGAACAACTACGTTTCGAACTTTTAGAGCACACTGAACTAACATATGTCTAGCCACTACTCAATTACGACCAAGTAGTTGCTTCCCACACTTTCGATGGTAAATAGTTCGATTCGCCTATTAGTTAACGGGAAATTCGAAAGTTTCGAGAGCTATTCCAATAAACTTGTTGTGGGTAGTTAAATATTTACCGCGAATCCTTGCTATGAATATAACGATTAGTTAATTAATGAATTGAATTCGATTACTGATCGATTTCTGATAGTCTAATTTTAGTAAGTACACAAGATGAATTGAAAGATGTGACTTGAGTAATCCTTTTATAGGAATGCAAGGATTAAACATTAATGGTTTCTATAAAAAATAAATATCAAAGGGGACTTGATGAAATGAGGAATATAAGAAATTGGAGATGTTTACGTTATCTCTCTTAAATCCTGATCTCATTAAAAGCGACGCGATAGCCACCTGGTGCTAAAAAATTCTTTAGACAATTATTTTTGACTCAACTCGTTAGTTGTAATCGGATGGCTCTAATCTCTGAACCGACCAATCGTCGACAAGTTAGCTGGCGATGGAGCATGCTTGTAAAGCCTGTAGTAGAAATTATTTCAGTAGAAGAACAACGAAATAAATGCCCTTTTCTTTGCTTGATATAGACTGCTTCCTTTATGATCCTAAGACAACTATTGCCTAGCAATTTTAACAATATTGCTTTCAAATCGGGGGTATAAGGGCCTTAGTATCTTTTCTCTATTTTCTTGTTAAGTAACAAACTTCTACAATTGGCGTTCACTACTCTGTCTGTATTTACTCATTGAAAGGATGGTCTGTGTTCTGTCTGAGCTAATATCTAAGGTGCAGCATGACGTCTGACAGATTTTGTACGATAAGGGTTTTTATATTAAAGAAATTTCTGACACACCTCCTTCTTTTGGGCTTAATTTTTGTTATCATTTCATAATTACTGAACTTTCATTTAATCATTTTTTACTAGAAAACTTTAACATTCTGTTCTCTTAACCGAGTGACCCGATAAAACTACAACTGGTGCTAAGAATACATTTAAGAATATTATTTAGGTCTCTGTGCAAATCTTTTGAATAGAAAATGGGACGCAGTAAAAGTTAAGATAAAAAGTTGGGCCTTGAAACCGCGCTCTGGAGATTATCTTGTCTCTTTCATGTTTCGATAAGGTTATCCAAATAATATTTTCCGTCTTTTAAGTTTACTGCCTGATTTCTAAGCAGAACTCTCGGGAAAACAAACTTTTCTATTTAAATTGAGTTTTAACTCTTGATGGAGGCCAGGTAAGTCAAGCACGAACGAATTAATAATTAACCCCGTTGTCTGTGTGCGTGAAAGAGAGATCGATAGAGAGAAGGAGAGAAAGAGAAGAAGTCAGAGCGGCAGTAGCACCAAAGCAAACGACCAGAGCCTTTCGAGAAGTACTCGTCACCCCGAAGTGTGTTAATATTAAAACGAATCGCCGGAGGACATGCGAAAATCGTATTATCCGCGGTCGAACAGAGCTGCAAGAGGCGGAACGCTCGCTGTACGGTCCTGGAACATGCATATAGACTGCCACTGTCGGCGGTCATTTCATACATATATTTATGGCTTAACTCGGTGAGCTTTATTTATGAACTGTAACAAATGGAATATGTCACTTGCAAATTGTACATTTGCATACATTCCGCAGAGACGGAGGTGTGCACCGACTATAATAATACTAGCCGCAGTTGGTATCCAATGCACCGGCTGATTCTCTAAAAAATTAGTCCGGGCTTTAACTTTAGTTGTCACATATGACTATTTAAATTGGATATTTCTCATGCACGCGAGGCAAATAACATGAATAATACACTTTCCTGTTTGGCGCAAATTATCATAGAAACAATACAATTTAGAGAGGTAGTTGGAAAAAAGTTTACTCAGTTTTTCGGGATTTTAAAACAGGTAAATGAACAAAACGAGAATGTTAGAATGTTTCAATGTGTCCTCGGTCTTAGGTACCCAGAAGGAATTGGGAACATATTAATTAAACATACTGTTGACGCCTGGTTTGACGAACTTGTTTCATGATTAAAACTCACGTTAGTTTTCTAATGTTGCGTTTATTCAAACTTGCAACTTAAATAAAAACCTAACGCTAAAAAATATTAATATCACTTAACTGTTACGTTACGAAAATGCTTGTAATTATGCTTGACNTATTTCCGCAACTGCTCAATGATTTATAATGTCGCATTGTTGTCGTTAAATAGAGTGAGCGTGGCGCTATATAGAGTGTAATATTGCATAGAAAACAATGTAAACCAAGCAATTTCGACGTTTTAAGGAGTTTGTCGTTAAATCGAGTGACGTTATAAAGAGTTTACACTGTACTTGATAGACTTTGAACTTCCTTGTTGTTCCTTAAAATAACACTAGTAGTTTTGGTTTAATGATACGAAAGCATTTATACTTCCATTAATATCTACATATACGACATAGGTGTACCATATGTACGTTAAATTATTCTGCCGTTAACAACATTTACAAATCTGTCAGAAACTTAAACTGTTTAGCATGCGTTATTTATCACTGCTGAAATAAAGTAATTTGCAAGCAAACAAACAAGCGTTCGGGGAAAATGTGGCCTAATTCCGCTGACAGCCTTGACACGAAGAAAATTTTGCGAAATCATGCACAAACTGCATATCTCCGCACAAATGGCATCCAAGGGGAAAATAGTAAAGCCAGCGTATAAATCCATGGCAATTTCGTTCTATTCTTCCGCTAGAGGGTGAGTACAGAAATGCAACAATAAAGCGCAATAAATTCTAATACTGGAAACGTGAAGTTAATCCTCAAATTCACAAGAGATTCAATTTACACCTACATTGTAGTCCATCATATAAAATATACTGATTGCGATACTGTTCTAATGATTTAATTTTTGAAGCTCAAAATTTCCACATAATCTTTATGTAAAAGTTAACTGCTATGAAAAGTATTTTCATAATAATTTAGTCTGATGCAACATCAGGCAAATTCTTTTTGAAGTGAAACTTCTTTACGCACGGTAGGGTAAGTTCATTTCATGCGAGTTGCTATGTAACGAAATCATGCAACGGATGTCCCCCCTCTACTTGGCCACGTAGTCCAGGTCGTAGTGGGGATCGCTTGAGCCGTGAGCGCGCTTCAAATCAACGTTCGTTACAGGCAACTCCGGCATGTATAGTGTAAAATTTAAATTCATAGTGTACAAATAACAGCATTAAACCAATTCCTTAACCCCTATCCCGGTATGTTTGTGTGTTTGAAGAAGTTTCACTTCAGTAGTGTGTTGTATAATTACACGTTCAGCTTTTCAAAAGTATATGTTGGAAAAGGGAAATCATCATCATCATAAAGTCGTCTGTCCCAAGACCGGTTGGACAGGCACTTCCGCTCTTTGCTATCCTGAGCTAATCTTCGCATTTCCTTAAAACTAGAACATCCCACATCCTTGGCTATTTGTGAACGGTAATTAACTCTAGGCTACTTCTACTCCTCTTAACTCCTGTTTCTGCCTCTAATATGTCTCTAATTAGACCTTCATGTTGAGAAGGTGTCCTACCATTCTATCTAGCCTATTTCTTATTGACTTCCATAGAGTCTTCTGTTCATCTATTCTTTCTAATATCTCTTCATTTCTAACTTTCTTTATCCACGGTATCCTCATCATTCGCCCGTAATACCACATTTCGAACGCTTCTAACCTTATCTTTTCCGCCGCGCCCACCTTCCACGTTTCGTACCCGTACAACGCCGCGTTCTAGATATACACTTCTAACAATCTTTTCCGAATTTCTAAATTAATCATTCACGAGCATTAAAAACAGAATAATAATGAAAGAAAGGATTATATTTTAATTAATTAAGCTGCTCTATGCCGAGACGCTGCTCGAAATAATTTTAAGACGGTTTTCAGTGATTATGAATTTAATATTTAGCAATTATTACGGAATCTCTAGTATTTAGTTTCTAATACTAGTACAGGAGTTCAGGTATTCAAAGAAAATGAGCTCATTATTTTCATCTTCTTTATTATGTTTTCTATTGAATTGATATTGTACAATTGAATTCCCTTCAACTGTCATCTGCGAATCGATTGAGCGGAATATTCGTTTGAGCGCAAAATTGTAACTTGTAAGGGATCTCTTATTTATGAAAAGATGAGATCAAAAGAAATATTCATTGCATTTATTCCAAGCTTCGACGATGGATGCCAAACAAAGCCGCAGGCCGTTCGCTATAATCGAAAAGCACAATCATTAAATCTTAAATTACGACGGTTGGTTCTTATAATAGAATTCAGTTCAGCAGTTTTCTTAGAGTTTTATTGATTTATGACGTATATGGAATTCAGAAAATGCATTTTTCTTCAAAATAAGATTGTATCGTTTCCTCACATTCTGTATTTACAAAACGAAGAAACGTAAGACAAAATTATTGTCTCTAATACAGTCTCGTGTTGATAATTCCAGATTCAACGTGGGCGAAACACGTGTGCCTTTTTAAAAAATCTTATGGTATACCTGTAGGGGTGGGTCTTTCTCATATTTTAAAATTATTATTCTGTCAGTAACTTTGCTTAGTAGGTGCTTTTTTTTACAGATTCCTCAATTGAACACGAATGCCAATACCCTTACATCTTTTCGGGAATCGGGAAAAAATCGATGGTAAGTACTAATAATAGACATTTTAAATTATAGAGAGATTTAGTTATAGAAAAAGCGATATACGTAACACCGGAAAATTGTACATTATCTCGTTTTAAATGCAGTCAGTCATAACATGCTCTATCGCTTAGATGGTGTTACTATTTTTATTTTATTGCTTACGTAAATGTTCTGTGATATACCAATGTAAATCATTAAAGATTTTTATTAATAAAAATGTTAACATTGATAAAAATGGATTGCTTAAAGCAAAGGTTCTCCCTTACAATATTGATCGAAGAATTATTTAGGATGATTTGAGTTTAAGCTATTAGTTAGGAGATCAGTGCTTTGCAAATTTTTAATAATTATTTATAGCATCCTGCCTTTATTTCTAACACACCAATTTAAACTAACTGAAAATATCCCCAATATGTAGTCTTTAATTGGCACTTTAAATAAAAACTGTACTGTTTCGAACAAGATCATATAAGAATTTAGGTAGGTAGATGCCTACATCAAATTAAAACTAACCAATTTCAATATGTAAAATTAGAATTAATTACGAATTCAATAAACCACTTTAACTTACGCGGGTCATCGCATAGCAGTCCGAAACGGCATATAGCAGGCAGACACATCGCAAAAACATGAAACAAATACCGAAGTTACTGTTTTGCATAAAGAAAAGGGGGTAAATGGTAACTCACCGGGGGAATTGCATCCCCCATGCAGATCTTTAATAAAAAACCCATCTTTCCATATCAGATATATATAACAAACCATAATCTTCAGAAATGTACATTTCCACCTGAAACGAGTAGAGGCTCCCCTGGACGCCCGACTACCGCGCTAGTAGTCAGCATCCCAATGATTTGGTGTGAGAACACCAAATCATGTCAACCGGGCGCATGTAGGGCCCCTCACCTACATGTCACTGCTCCGGAGGAACCACATCCCCAGAGAGGACGGGATTTGCGCGCCGGGGGCTTGCACCACACAGATGCATAAAGTACCACACAGGTAAACATCATAATCGCATCACACAGATGCATAAAGTACCACACAGGTAAAACAACGCAGTTGCACCACACAGGTGCTGAATAGAAGTGTACACTTAAAGCAATTGCAAAACAGTACTGCACACAGGCCTGGCCAAAACAAAACTGACTCAAAATAAGACAAAATATATCCGTGCCTGCCCGGCTACTCACCTTCATGAAAAAAGGTCATATTTCAAATCATAACACCGACAAACGGATAAAGATATATTAGATAAAATAAAATTACAATTCCACCAATAATAATGAAAATAAAAAATTACTTCAAAACGTAAATTATTGTTACAAATAATTAACTCGAAAATGGTAAAAGGCTACGAAATCTAATGATCTTGATTTAATTTTTTTATTAAAAGCAAAGTAGATTTTAAAATATTGAAGGTTGAAGTTAAACTAGTAATCATTCGGAATTTTAAGTGCATTAGCAGAAGTTTTTGGGGTTAGTTGGCAAGGCACCTGATTCCGATAAAAGTTGGGAAACCCTTGACGCACTTAATTCTTGATTCGTCCATTGCACATTTTGCAGTTTTCTTTCGGATCCGTGAGCAAAAAGCGCTTTTGAGCCGCAGGTTTCTCGTCCGAACTGGTGGATAGTGGATTGCTTGAAAGTTTTTCTCGCCCTCAGCATTGGAAAGGGCGTGGCGCTACGTATCTTGCAACGCTTGATCGAACAACCTATTCCGAAGTCAGACGTACTGAAAATGGATAAAGTTTGTACAGCTTTTTGCACTACCGCGAAATCCTCCGTTCAGCTACTTAAAATTGGAAGAATTTCTTTATTTGTAGGTGCACTAAGCAATCCAAAACATTTACATTAAGAAACTCGAAGATGGCTTTTCCGGTTTTTTATCATAAGAAAGTTTTATTCACGTTTCAATACTCACTTATACGAACAAGTAGATAATATTAATACTTGAACGGTAGTGCCCTTTATATTTACATTTTAATTTCGGTAACATTATCATTTTTAATACATTGAAGACGCGATCAACATTATTAAAGACAGTACAACTGCAGGGATAGATATAAAGGAGCAAAACATTAGTATGCTTAGATTTGCAGATGATATAGCAGTATTAGCATCTAGCAAGGAGGACCTAGAGATAGCTTTAAATAAAATGGATGCGGTATTGACAAAACAGTATTGTATGAAAATAAATAAAAGTAAAACAAAAATACTGGTAAGGAACGAATGTAA
Source organism: Agrilus planipennis (assembly GCF_000699045.2). Taxonomy (NCBI): domain Eukaryota; kingdom Metazoa; phylum Arthropoda; class Insecta; order Coleoptera; family Buprestidae; genus Agrilus; species Agrilus planipennis. The sequence goes on along the minus strand of NW_020439000.1, from coordinate 1,171,607 downwards.
AGATAGGAGACGAAAGATTAGAAGAAGTCGCTGATTTTAGGTATCTAGGAAGTCACATAAGTCAGGACGGAAGGAGTAGTAGGGATATAAAGCAGAGGATAGTGCAGGGTTGAGTCGCCTTCAATAAAAAGAAGTACGAAATGTGGTGATACCGGCGAATGATGAGTATACAATTTTTGCCAATGAATTTTACGTAGGTATTTAATTGAAAGAACGATTTTAAAATTTATTATAAATTTAGAAACTTTTTTTAATACTGTAAGTATATATGTATTTTATACATAGATAGATGCACATAAATGTGTGATTGCAGTCTATCGAACAATGTTTCAAATTACGAATCGATATATTTACTAAAAGCATCGGGCCTCTTGCCGTGTTCTGGATTAGTTTGACGGGAGGGCGCAGGACGAGCAACTATAAATTAAGAAGAAAAATGGACAGTGTCAGAATGCGATATTGCTTTCCTTTTATTCCGTCAAATCTGGAGAAAATGATTTGTGGAGAAAAAAGAAATTAAAGAAATATGTGATAAACGCTTATCTTTACGTCATATTCGCTATTCGTTCTTTCGGCCATCAAATAAGAAAAAAAAATTGTCGAGTCGAGTCGATATTTTATTGCAGGCGAATATTTTATGCATTATTACATCCATAAATACATTTTCTTTTTCTTAAAAAGATAATTCAGCCGAAACGTGTAAACGTTTTTAGTGAAACGTGAGTCTTCTGCAATTATTTTGTCGACTCCATTCCTATTGTTTATTGGTTTACTTTAAGCAGATGAAAGAGAAACCACAACGTAAAGGATTTGTCAAAATAATTTTCCTATCTATCTTAGTTTTGTTAGATTGCGTTTATGTTTATGCATTTATTTAAATTACGGTAGTGACGTTTTATTTGCCTCCTTCTTATAAACTATATAAGCACTTGACTCCAGTAAGCAGGGCTTATGTGCTGCTATGACCATTCATACAATAGCAGTTCCTTGTTATTCTACGTGGTCGTTTTGTGTGTAGATTTATTTTTAGAAGCGTTCGAAATATGGTGTTACAGGCGAATGATGCGGATACCGTGGATAGAGAAGGTTAGAAATGAAGAGGTATTAGAAAAAGTAAGAGAACAGAGGACTCTAAGGTCTAGTCAGAGACATATTAGAGGCAGAAACGGAAGTTAAGAGGGGTAGAGGTAGACGTGGATTAGATTACTTTTCGCAAATAGTAAGGATATGGGTTGCTCTAGCTTTAGGGACTTGCGAAGATTAGTGCAGGATAGGTAAGAATGGAGGTGCATGCCCAACCTATCTTAGGACTGACGACTTTATGATGATGACACACAGTTTAATTAACCTTGTGTGTATTTATTAAAATTTCAGAGTTAACTTAAGATTATTTATTAATGTATATTTACAAGAACGATAGATTTAGGATGTTACAAGTTACGTGGTTGAATAGGATCTATCTTTCTTTCTCATTGTAGGTATAAACCTACAATTAATAAAAGGTTCGAAGTGGTAGGTAAGTTCCGAGAAGAGTAGCTAACAAATATAATAGACCCCAATTTGAAGGGTAAATTTTGAATTATCAATTCTGTACAATAGTAAAATTAACAATAGTTGGGTACATGTAATAAACCTTCATTTATTAGGCCAATCAGCAAATTCGGAAAAATATTTGTACCTAAATATAATTTGGTCGAAACAATGGTGTATATTAATTATTCAAAAGCAACACAAAAGTCTAGTACCTTTTACTGCACAGATACATAGCAAAAACAGACAGATACATGCACTGAAAATTAGTAGAACGAACGAAAGCTTTGATGTAGTAGCTTTATTAACAGACATACTATTTTCTATAGTTGTTGCATGCATATAGGTACGTGTTCTTATCTTTGTATAAAATAATTTTCTGTTTTATCAAATATTCACTTTGTCTTGTAACTCGAGAAGCTATCATTAGGAATTTCCATTTGTTTGGGTAATTGATGGTTGGTCAGATTTGCCGTCTCCAGTGCAAAGTTTCTAATCGATTCCCTGGAGTTCGATTTAAACTTGCTGCGCTCATGGTCTGCTGCATTTAGCGTTAACTTCTGAACATTCGTTTCTCAAGCACTTGCGTTTAGTAAAGTAATCACGAATAATTATTGCATGTTAACAGATACGAGGGTGGATTGATAAGTTTCCGGCCTGACCAAGAAAAACAAGGTTTTTAAAAATTTTTTTTTTTTATTTCTCAACATAATCTCCTCCAAGGCTGATACATTTCTCATAGCGGTGTTCCAGTCTATTAATGCCATCTCTATAGACTGATTCGTCAAGCTCCTCAAAATAACCATTTACAGCTTCGATTACTTCTTNGCTGTACGGTCCTGGAACATGCATATAGACTGCCACTGTCGGCGGTCATTTCATACATATATTTATGGCTTAACTCGGTGAGCTTTATTTATGAACTGTAACAAATGGAATATGTCACTTGCAAATTGTACATTTGCATACATTCCGCAGAGACGGAGGTGTGCACCGACTATAATAATACTAGCCGCAGTTGGTATCCAATGCACCGGCTGATTCTCTAAAAAATTAGTCCGGGCTTTAACTTTAGTTGTCACATATGACTATTTAAATTGGATATTTCTCATGCACGCGAGGCAAATAACATGAATAATACACTTTCCTGTTTGGCGCAAATTATCATAGAAACAATACAATTTAGAGAGGTAGTTGGAAAAAAGTTTACTCAGTTTTTCGGGATTTTAAAACAGGTAAATGAACAAAACGAGAATGTTAGAATGTTTCAATGTGTCCTCGGTCTTAGGTACCCAGAAGGAATTGGGAACATATTAATTAAACATACTGTTGACGCCTGGTTTGACGAACTTGTTTCATGATTAAAACTCACGTTAGTTTTCTAATGTTGCGTTTATTCAAACTTGCAACTTAAATAAAAACCTAACGCTAAAAAATATTAATATCACTTAACTGTTACGTTACGAAAATGCTTGTAATTATGCTGGACTAGTTCTGATGATTGTCTATGATTGTGATTGTCTGATGATTGTCGGTGATTGTCACTGATGATCGTCACACTTGTGATTATCGCTGGTGATTGTCACTGATGATTGTCACTCTTGATTGTCGCATACTTGTCTGTGATTGCCACTGATGATTGTCACTTCTTATTGTCATACTGAATATGGAAAAAAAAAAAAACTTTCGGGTGTTTCATTCCCACCAGCCAGTAATGCTGGTGGGCGGGCAGTCCCTCCGGACTACGCCGGAAGGTAGGGCGGAAGGCCCTCTTCAGCCTGCTTTCAGGATTTGTGGGAATGGGTGGGTGGTGGTTCGGGTGAGAAAGATGAGATGGACGGAATGAAGACAGAAGAGAATGAAAGATTATCTGTGGAATATTACTGCCTCAGCATTTGCCTAAGTGATCCAAGGAAACCACAGGCAAGACGGACCCGGAATCGAACCGGCGTCCTCCCGAATGCTAAGCAATGGTCTAGACCTCTAGGCCATGCCGCTCGGTCACTGAATATGATGATTCATGTGCCTTTATGCTTTTTTCGGATATTAACAACAATTGTGTTAAGAGGGAGAGTAGGTGGAGTTAGTAAGGTTAAGAAACATTTGGATTAGGAATAGAAGAAACAGGGTGGTTGGTCCAAGATAAGAAAGAGGGGTATAAGGGGTGCGGTTCGATAAGAAGAGAAAGGGAAAGATGGGCGTACATCCCATCTATACCTGGTGCCTTATTATCCTTTAATATTACTATTGAAAGACTGAGGTCTGATTTTATTTGCTTTATCAGAAAACTACTAGCCCGTTTTTGAAGGTATACTCTGAAGTTCATTCAATTGCATGTCCCCAAATCAATTATTACACTGTTTTTTTCGTGTAAAAGGATTTAATTTAGGTAACTGTGATGCATTAAAGAATCTTCAACGACGATAAAACAAGAATGCACCTCTTGGCTTTCTTTGCTGAATGGTTTAGCATTGCTTGGAGCTTGATGTTTAAATCATTCCATTACCATCTTTCATATTCACGTATTGTTGAAGAATTTCTCTTCTTCGTTTACAAATTTTATAATTTCAAATTGCATCTATAATTGATGATGTTTGGAGATATATTGCAGGTATTATCATTTCAGTTTTAAATTGGTCACATCATCAACTGCTCCATTCTGTGTCAATCGGGTTCATGTCAGTTTAGAATGAAATTAATCCTACACCACTAACTTCGTTACACAAATGTCAATCAGAGCAGATTTTACATAATATGCAAAATATTTTGCCGGATGCTAATCAAATTCTGTAAATAATGATCAAGCAATTAATTTATTTAACTGCAACGATTGCGGTTAACGATGAAGTGAAAATTGAATGGTTTCATTTCGATCTCGGACCATACACATATCTATATATATATATATATGTATGTCTATACACGTACGTACATCTACCCACAGTCAGCAGTCCTTAATTGCTATCCTCGTTTCATGCTATAACAATAAAAACTTTTCTGTCTTGATTGGATCTGACTTTATTTCCGGCGTCCTGTTTATTACTTTTCCTGTTCCAGAAAACTTCCAGCGAAATTTAATGCCATCCTTTTTGAAAAATTGATGTGTTATCGCAGCTACTGTCAAAATCGCGTCTTATTGAAAATATTGATTAAAGTACTTTGTCATAATTGTTTAGAGTGTCTACTATGGAAAATTTTGTTGACATTTATGAACACAAAATTTATAATGCGTGGGTGTAAGTAAATTGAAATACTTGGAAAAATATTGAGAAGTTCTTCTTTTGGATTGAAATTCAATAGATCTTGATAATTGGATTGAGAAAATCTTTGTATTGCTAATCTCGTTTTTAGAAATGAGGCTTTTTTTATTTAAATAGCTTAGGAATTATTGCGAGGAAAGAATGAAAATATTCGAGCCTTTCTTTGTGTCAATCTGTTACACCGGGCATCAGTACTCTTCGTACCCCGCATCTACCACTCGTGAAAAGTTTGTAGTAAAGTGCACCCCAGTGGCGCAGCGTAAATGTTTGCCACTCGGGGCGAAGCCTAAATCTGAGACCCTTCCTATTTTCTTTGTTTATTTTTTATGATATATGGACGGGGCTCTGATTAGTAATATTTATTTTTCCAATTTAATAATTAATTTCAACTTAAAGTGTGTTAATTTACCATACTTACGATGAATAGGAGCGGATTTTGAGGATTCATCTCAAAATTCATGAAGAATTGTCAAGGTTTCGGTTCTTCAAATGAGTAACACGATCCTGATCGTTAGTATTTTATTGGCGTTAGGAACATATATATATTCTTTCCATACCTTTGCAATATCTTAAATTTTCGATAAATGTACATCTTTTGCTGATGACATTGTAGCGGTAAAATATAACTTTTTACAGAAAGCAACCGTTTTGCTTCGCATCGGCGAAAGCTAAGGGTCCAACCTTAACGGTATTTTATTTTATGGTTTTACGATACGGACCAAGGTTGCGATGCCTGCGAAAGCTTTTGGTACATGAAAAAATAGATATTCGGTCTTAATCTTTCAGCTCGATTGGTTGTGATTTTTGGTAGATGCTTTCCTTACTATTAAACCGTTAAAAGCCGAATTGAGATTTATTTATTATAATACACATAACCACTATAACATTTATGAAATTAGTATTATGGAGTGACGGTAATTCTTAAAAATTGGTACCCTAGACAAAAATTATTAGTCCCTCTCCAGTCTCTCAGAGTCTTTCAGCGTCTCTCGCAGTGTCTCAGTTATTGCCAAGGTGTTTTTATGGATCTCTCACAGTCTCTGTATGAGAGACTCGAACGATAAAATTGTTAATTCAGAAATTCGAGTCTCTCACAGAGAGACTGACTGAATAAAACTAAAAAATTGAGAGACTCAAGTCTGTCGTAGAAAGACTGGGATCTCTGAAATATGTTGAATTTTTGAAAATTTTAACCATGTCTATCGGGACTCCACTTATTGAGAGATTTGAGTCTCTCATTCAGAGATTCGAGTCTCTCGTTCAGAGACTCTCTCTATGAGCGACTCGAGTCTCTCGTTCAGAGACGCTAAACAGTTTTTTTGACAGTCTCTCGACAGTCTCTCTCAGCAACACCAGAGAGACTCGATGAGAGACGAAGACTCGAGTCTCGCTTTCAGAGACTCATAGAGACTGAGCATTTTTATATCGGGTATATATAATAAGAAATAAGAACATTACTGCGAGGCGGATCTAATTCTATCTGATACCGAAAAAAATATTTTTGCCGCCCGTACTTTTGCGCCGCTCTGGGCCCGCGACCCCCTTTGCCCCACCCCCATTCCACGTTACGCCACTGGTGAGCCCATCATTGTTTAACGCGTGTGCGACCTTAATCTGCATCTGTATAAGAAGTATTTTACTTCAATAAATACACCTTTAATCTTACCCATTACATTCTTTTCGAGGTATTTCATGTTTTTGGAACGAAAATTTGCATATGAATAACACCTATGTAAGCATAAACGACAAGATAAACGCACGCAATAATCCACCTTGTCTTCCTGTTCTCTTTTAATACCTGGCAGAGAAACAGCAGCTGTTTCTTTGGTGAAATATTGTCGGCTTTTTGCGACAGTGGCGGCGCTTTGTATGACAAATAGGACGAGGACCGTCGCGACGCACGAATATTACTCAACGATGTTACGGAATATGACGTCTGCAATTTGCAGCTACAAGTTGGCCGAAGCTGGTTACGATACGCAATTTTTCAGTGCATCGAAGCCACCTGGGATGTATTTGTACAAACGAAACGGAACAAACGAAGTGCAATTCGGTTCATGACTCCGTTACCTTTTCTTCGCTTGTTCCCGTTGCGTCATTTCCTTCCCAGGCCGATCGTCGTGAGATATGGCATCGCTTATAAGGCCAAGGAGTGTTCGTTTATCTCAACAAAACAATTGGACCGACGGGATGAGAACAACTGGGTTTTTTATCTTCACGATATCGACCGTGAAATATTCGTCTGTTCTAAAAGGAACCATCAAGATTGCATTCAATCGGACAATAACAAATGACTGTTTGTTTCGCGAACGTATGTTATCCTCTTGTCGTCTGATCTTTGCTAAATTTTATCTTGCAGAACCGCAATGTTAAAATGTTTGGCTAGAATTTGCTGAATTTAGAGGAACTACGGTTCTTTATCATTCTCTATGAACTTACAAAAAAAATTAAATTAAATTAATTTTATAGCAATCGATGCTACCAACTTTTTGACTCTTGTTGTAACTGTAACATTAAAAAGTTAACGATAATACGTACTTTTTAATTAAATCATTTTTTATTCATGTTATTATGATAATGGCTTGCCATTTTATTGGAAACCTGTATTAAAGCATCAGAATGCGCTTTAAATAGAGCTAATTTAACCAGATTAACACGAAATTGCAGCAATAATGAAGATACCCTATGTAAATATTGGTGTTTAGTAGTAAATTGAAACCCTAATTGTATTTCAACCTATGACTATATTATATATAGGTATGTACATATCCATAGGTAATACGCTCGCGCATTTTCATTAAATTATAATGTAATCGCAAGTAACTAACAGCGTTTCATGCTATAACAATAAAAACTTTTCTGTCTNCTTAGGTACCCAGAAGGAATTGGGAACATATTAATTAAACATACTGTTGACGCCTGGTTTGACGAACTTGTTTCATGATTAAAACTCACGTTAGTTTTCTAATGTTGCGTTTATTCAAACTTGCAACTTAAATAAAAACCTAACGCTAAAAAATATTAATATCACTTAACTGTTACGTTACGAAAATGCTTGTAATTATGCTGGACTAGTTCTGATGATTGTCTATGATTGTGATTGTCTGATGATTGTCGGTGATTGTCACTGATGATCGTCACACTTGTGATTATCGCTGGTGATTGTCACTGATGATTGTCACTCTTGATTGTCGCATACTTGTCTGTGATTGCCACTGATGATTGTCACTTCTTATTGTCATACTGAATATGAAAAAAAAAAAAAACTTTCGGGTGTTTCATTCCCACCAGCCAGTAATGCTGGTGGGCGGGCAGTCCCTCCGGACTACGCCGGAAGGTAGGGCGGAAGGCCCTCTTCAGCCTGCTTTCAGGAATCGTGGGAATGGGTGGGTGGTGGTTCGGGTGAGAAAG
>NW_020439000.1:1116446-1157197 GCF_000699045.2 Agrilus planipennis | reverse complement strand
GTAACTAACAGCAATATATGTAGGTAAATATATGCTCATACATTTAGATTTTTAGTAATATTCAATAGCAATAAATAATCATTAAATTGTTAGAAATCATACATGGTATATATCAAAAAAATTATAATTTATTTTCTTTCAATTTTGTTTTATCACAAAATCAGCTTTCTTCATTTTTCCCACGGGATGAACCTTTAGTATTAACATTAAAAAGTCTTTCCAAAACATTAAATGTGTAATAAATATTTACTTAATAAATTCTTCATGTGAACTTCTAATTGCAGAGAATCTTCGATCTTAATGTAGAAGAAAGTGAAACGCTCAAGAAATTAATTAAAAAATAATTGCTTCTTCTGATTTTTAAACTTTTTGAGCAACCAGTAAAGAATTTTTATTAAGCTTATAAATTAGAAAGACTTCTTAATACCTCAGAAACAAACAACATTCCAAACAGAATTAAAAATAGTCTGTCTTATAGTCTGTACTTCCTTATATTAAATGATATACCTTCAAACTGATAACAAATTCATGAGTCAGTCCAACAAACGAAAATATTTTCCATATCGGAAATTTTTCATGTTAAGAAAATATGAAAATTAATATAATTTCATAGTAGGTACAATTTTAACTAATTAAAAGCAAAAATAATCTTGGAAGAATATTAAATAAATGAACAATGTCAGCGATTTACGTGGCAGGTTTTCCTTTTATTATTCATTTCCTTATTTGTTTAATATATTTTGAGTTGGGCAAATTCACTGAAACAAAAAATTTCTTAAATAATAACTTGATTATATTGTAAATACGAAAACTTTCTTGAATATACGTATTCATCCTCATGATAGGGTCGTCAGTCCGAAGATTAGCTGGACACGCACCTTCATCATCCCTTTCCTATCCTGAGCCAATCTTCGCATTTCCCTAAAACTTAGAGCTTCCCGAATCCCTAACTATTTGTAAACAGTAATGTAATTTAGGTCTTCTTGTTTCCCTCTTTATCCTATTTTCTGCTTCCATCAATAATATGTCTCTAACTCACCCATCATGCGTCAAAGCGTGTCGTATCATCGTTTTCACTTTTTTGTTATTTAATTGATCAGGATATCGTGGATAGAAAAGGTTAGAAATGAAGAGGTATTAGATAGAATAAAAGAACAGAAGATTCTATGGAAGTCGATAGAGGTTGAAACAGGAGTTAAGAGGAGTAGAAGAAAACCAGATTAGATTACTGTTCGCAGATAGTTAAGTTTTGTTCGCCTACACTTTCTATCTAATACCTTCTCATATCTAACGTTTTCTATTTGAGGTAATTTCACCAAGAATATATCTCCTAATCACTTCCATAAATATTCTGTTTGAGTATTTTCTAAGACAGGCAAAGGAACCTGCCGGACGCCACTGGCACTTGTAGTTGCTAACTTGTTCTATTCCAAACTTGTGGCTCTCTGTCCAAGTTATTATTTCCGATTTGCTGAAATATTATTCCAAGTGTATCATGTCCGTTGACCGTTTGCTGTGTCTATTGCCGTTTGTGGTGGGATTGTGGTTGATTCGAAAATCACCTAGCAGATATCAACATACCAATTTTGTTTTGGCCACATGCCATACATCCATTACTACACACAAGTAGTAAATATCTGTTGATACACATTCAAATGCTTCGTAGGTATACGTTTATTTGATTTAAATTTCTCCATTTTTTTATGTAATCCTTCGGTTATTCAGATAACATGATGAAAATAAGCCCAAATGAAATCTTCAAACAATTAAATCTACCTACCATCTTTCGTCTTATTTATTTACCGATGCTACCCTAATCAAAATTAATGTATTTAGGTAATTAGATAAACATGTAAGTTTATTAACGATTGGTATAGATATTTTTCCTGCATTTCGTTATGCAAAAAGTTAAGAAATGAAGAAAAAAAGAAATGGAAATGGTAGAGAGGAAAAATTTAGTGTTGCCCAACATATTCTTACTGAAGAACATAATATTAATATTAATAATCTTAAGTTAGTTTTGAAAGTTTATACATTTATAAAAATAAACAAATTTTATTTAACAATGGCAACGGTGCTATCCCTGGATCTCCGCTATTTAGTCTAGTTTAATTATTTTTGTTATTGTTGCCGAGGTCCATTGAACTTCAACCTAATTGTCACTGAGCCATGTTCACTGAACCTTAACAACTATTAATATAAATTAGGATTGGTTCCCTTTTAAATTTAGTTCACTTTAGTCCCTAAAGAGGGTAACCTTGTTACCGAAAAGTGTTTCAGACAAGTGTCGTGTTTTGGTGTTTGGGGTTCTACAACAACCGCCAAAGTTTTTCCAATCTTCACATGAATGTCTCCAATCCAAGAAAATCTGCAGTGTGGGTTAGGATACTGACACTCTCTCTCTCTCTCGGACCTTTTCGTATCATTTTGTAGGTATACGGGTACTTACCTACACTTTGATGAATCACCATGTACTCTCTTTTTTCTCCTGTTTTCTTTTTTCTCCTGCTATTTGCTCCGTCGCGGTCCACCGTAACTGATCCCGGCGGACAAACAAAAAGGAAAAGCGCAGCTTGCTTGCCTTTCTTTGCCAAACGTGCGGATCATCAATCATCGTAAAAGATGGAGCGGTCTCGCCGCGTCGCGTCGCATACATACACACATACATACATATATACTCACATATTCGTTTATATATATATCTATATATCATTCGGCCAACAATCCGCTACCTACAGTTTACGCTCTAAATATCGAAAAGGGATCATCTCCGAAGACGAGCTCCGTTCCACCCTCCGACTCGACCACCTTTGTGTCGACACGGAATACGTTGTTTTAGAAAAAGTGCCACGTCAGCGCCGCCTTTGTTTTTTAAAACGGATAGATAAGCACCGTGCACCGCGTCGTATCACATCGCGTGGCTGTCGCTGTCGCTGTTGTCGTCGTTACGGAAGCGATACGCGCGGTCCTTTTTTAACGCATGGCTTCGCCGCTAATGACTTTTAAACAAGAAAAAGAACCTGTCCTCGGTCCAATATATTTCAGCTCTCCCGAAAACGAAAAAAAAAAATAAAAAAAGCAGGCGTAAACGATCTGCGGCTCACACATAAATTTAAAATAAAAGTACGCCAGTGAAATTTCTCTTTTGATGTCACCGAAAAATGTCAGTAAAATATGCAAAGAAAAGGTACGCATACCACCACAAAGAAGACTACAGGTATAAAAAACGGTACATTAATGAGAACAGTAAAATTTGGAAAATAATCGTTAATATGTGGCATCCCGATACCGCTACGTTTTCTATTTAGGTCAGTAGTAGTATACTATTAATATATCTACTACTTCGATAGTAGGTCAATTAGTAACCATTTAAATACTTAGAATAGTTACAATGAGATGGAAAAGACGAAATCGATCAATTAATCGATAAAAACGAGTCAGAATTCAGGTAACGAGTAGCTTAGCTTCCCTAAGTAAATGATTGGGCTAGGGTGTTATTACTTGTAGGTATTTTTGCCCAATTTTTATTGCATTCCTACCCCCGAAATCGAATCGAAATTAAATCCATCCTAGTGATTCGAAAAGAACTAATAAAAAAAAAATGTAGTAAAAAGTAAGAAGGTTTAGTTGTGCGACTTAATATTTAATGTCTCGTAATTTTTCTTTCATAATTAATTTTATTTAATTTATTGCAATGAATTAAACAACTGCATCAAATTTTAGTTAAAATAAGTTGTTAGGTGCTTCACCAGGTTTTCCCGTATATATTGAGGTTATCGATGCTCATTCCACAAGATAAACAGTTTACAATTTGTTAAGGTAATTTATAGTTGAAGCGTTTGAAATGTTTATGTCTAAAAAGAATAATGATTAACACATAAAATATGATTGGTAATATCTGCTTTATTTTAACTTTATATGAATAATAGTCATTATAGATAGATTAAATAGGCAGGATCCTCTTGCAGGAACAATGCATTATTCTAGGTTTATAGGGATTATTAGAATCCCTAGTAATCTTCGTAAATGCTTAAGCATTAGCACATGAGCCCGGGAATCTGACAATTATTAGTATAATGCATAATTGGAGCTAAAGTTAATATTTAAAGTAGTTAACTTGCACGAATGGCAATGGTGCATGTTGAGCAAAACGTGCACTTTGAATTCTATATCCTGATTAAAACTAACAATAGACGAAGGAATAAAATTCATTTGAACATTTAATCGGACACTACAAACACTAATTATTGTTATTTATATTTACAATCCACAAATTCTAATTTCAAAAATTATTAGTAAAGTACTTAATCGAAACTTCCTTCTATTTAACATTTGCACAATCAAAATTAATGTTGCAGAATAAAAACAAATTAAAACCTACAACTCCGTAATTTATCTACATTTAAATATCTAATAAGTCGTGCTTCCTAAAAGGCTTATTATCTAACTTTAATATCTCAATGTTCTTATTTTTGATCAGTTAAATTGAAAACGTATAGGTAGTTTAGAATGACATGTACCTTCAGATACACGAATGGCGGGTCTTATTGAAATTATATTGTGTACATTACCAGAACATTGGCTTAGTTGTTAATTGTATGGCTCTCAATACAACTAGAAATGAGACTTCAGATAAATTGTCAACAGTGAAGGTTAATGCTTTTAAGAAGTAGAAATCATTGAATAGGCTAAGGTTCATGTCACTTCTACATACTGTGGAATTACGAACAGAGAGTAAAAATAATTATACACGAAAAGGATTAATTTTGTTTGTGGAATTATAGGTTTAGTTGCTTTTAGTTTTAGATTTTTTAATATTTTAATATTTTTTACCATTTAGCCTTTTTTGTTTAATAAAATTGAATTGTATCTATTGGGCAATTAAGGAATAGTAAAACATCTAAGATCATTTTAACAATTAAAAGAACATACACGGAGAAAATAGAAAAGGGAAATTTACCTAAATTTTAAATCGATTTTTACAATTTATCCACTAGCGATTACGATTAGAACCCGAATTTGTAAAAATAAAGTCTCAGCAGAAATAAATTTACTAGGTATTTTAGTTATTACAAATTAAATTGTAATAAGTAGTAAACTTGAAATAATTTAAAAAAAAAAACATGTCAAAAGTTACCTAATAACTTCTATTATTTTTATGGCTAATTCACTATTTACAATCGAAAATTGTAATTTTTGCGTTTTCATTAAAATTTAGCTTTCTCCGTGTACTGCATTTACATTTTTAATTATTTTTGGGGTCAAAACGTATCTTAGGGACCCTCATTCTTTTCGAAAATATTGACTTTTTACCCTGCATATCTATCTGCAGAAAGAAAGAAATGAGCAAATTAAGTTAATGAATGAGATAATTCGTTTAACGATTGCGAGGGTTGCGGCTGACACTACATAATTAAATTCGCTAAAAACTTCACTTTTTAAACAAACAATACCGTCACGTTTGCCAGGGTAGACTTAATTAAATACCTATCTTATTTATTCTTGCGGTTAGCCAGTCGACGGAAACGCGAAGGTATGAGGGCGTTCGTTCTCTATCTTGAAGACGTCCTCAGACTATTTACTTCCACGGTCCCAATTTGCACAAACTTCACGGAACTTTTAAACCGGAAGCAATAAGTTCCCGTGAACGGATGTACAATTTTCTATTAAACCTCGTTTTAAACTGCAGCTAGCAAACTATAAAGTTACTTTCGTAGATGAATACCTGAATGGGAAGCATATCGTAAGGTTCAACCTGGGGAAAGCTGCTGCACTTTTGTTGAAATCAGTTAAGAAAGCTGCAAGTATGTAATGCAGAGGCGTTACGAATTGAATGTTTCTAACTTTTAATGGTCATCTACACTAATTAACTCAAAACTGTAAATATTCCTGTTGCAGGAAAATCTAGGAATAGTTAGGGCCCCACATTTACAATCATAATTCAAGGAATTTTAACCAAATTTTATTTTTAAAGGCAGAAAAGAATCGATAGAATATTACACACAAAATAGAAATCCTAACTAATATTATAAATGTGAACCGGAATTTGTTTGTTTGTAACGATTTCACGCCTTAACTAGTCAACCGGTTATCATTAAATTTTGTATAAACATTGCCAAGGGTACAGGAAAGGGCACAGGGTAGCTTTTATCCAGATAAAAAATAGTGTTCCCAAGGGATTCAAAAATTAGTTTTGTGTGATCGTCCGGCAAATTATACTTAAATTATTCGAAATTAAATTGAAATATACAGCATGATTTTATATGAAAAAAACGTCAACGCGAGCGAAGCTATAGGTAAAACCTTCATGGTATGGAACAAAATCATCAACATATTCTGCAAAAGATAAAAACTTGTTTATGTCAAATGGGTTGGGTAATGCCTGATCACCTTCTGCAGGAGCTAAAAAGAATCTGTCGCATTCTCTCTGTTGAATAAAAGCAGTTGAAGAACATTTAGTTAATGTTACATTCAAAAATTAGTTAAAAGGTAGGTAATATAATTGGAAAAGTCAGTCTAATTAGAGCTATGCTCGAAACGTTGCTGATATTAATTTACTATTTCAGGCACATTCACAAAAGATGTTAATTGAAATTTCACCCTTTGCCGAACTTCCACATCACCTCTCGATCACACCCGCACTTTACCCCGCATGTTTAATGGGCTGTCATCTTGTTATGTCACTTTTAGTCAAGTCGCTCAGCAATTTGCCAGTCTTTAGTGTTGTAACGGTCGCAGTCGAAAGGTGACGGATCGCTATTATGCTCGATTATTGATTTACGGAACACATCACTTCCCAAACTTAATGTACCTTAGGAACCGATTTCAAACATGGAACCCTGATTTTAGGCAAACATTTTGAAACGCATCTATCTGTATCCGGAAGCTATGGCAATGAAGTGAATTACCAAATTAAAATAGTGTGAAACATGCTTAGATTAGGTACTATTCTAACGACAATGAATAAGAACTTTTTTCGAAAGCACACACTTGTGATTATAATGCATAATACAATAAATAAATTTCACTTAAATTAAGAAAAAATAAAGGTATTCTCAAATATGGCTAGACACTCTTGTCTAGGTCACCTTTTAGTCTCTAGTGTTTTTTGCTATTGGATTATATATTTAAGAGTAATTCTATGCTATCTATGTCTATCATGTGACCATCTCCAATGCAACGTTCTGCTATTGAACACTTGCATTTTATATTATCTACATTTGCATGCTCCTTTAAACCCATATTTAATGAACGTCTGCTTTGACTCATGTATATAACACCAGAAGTTTTTCTACTAAATTTTTCAGTTTCCTTAAGGTGATTTTGTAACCAACGTGACACTGCTTTGCCACGTAACAAGGTGTTAACGACGAAAGAGACAAGCCAGAACAAGGCGCCATGACACTAATAACAAATAACAAAAAACAAACATTATTTCTCTTTAATATTGAATTATTATTTTCAAGTGAAATATTTTCATGTCCCACAATAATTTTGTGTATCCTAGCTCTGAAAGTCATTTAAAGTAAGATCATGCCTATAAGATAGTATGTTAGCGGGTCTAAGTGTTATTTATAGGGTGCTAAACTCCTTAATATTGGATTACTATTTGCCAGTGGAAGTTTTCCTCGTCTTACGAAAGGTTTTTGTATCTTAGCCCTAATAGTCATTTAAAGTATGACTCTGCTTATCAGGCAGTTTGTCAGCGTATCTAAGGGATATCTACAAGGTGCCAAACCCTTTTAATCTGGTTAATATTGAATTACTCTTTTGCAGTGGATGTTTTCTTGTCTCACAATCATTTTTTGTATCCTAGCTCTATGGGTCATTTAAAGTAACACTATCCTGATGAGATAGTTTGCCAGCGGGTCTAAGGGTTATTTATAGGGTGTCAAGCCCATTAATACGGATTAATATTGAATTTTTATTTTCCAGTGGAAGTTCTTCTTGCCCCACAATAATTTTTTTGTATCCTAGCTCTGAAAATCCTATAGTAATAAGCTCTCGATTAGGAGGAGAATATAAGGAAGAGAAATTGCAGTATTCATGTCCAGTTGAATGTTAATTTGGATGATATAAAACTTCTGATAACGAAGAACACCTCTGACATCTTTATAAATTAGACACAAGAATAATTCTTGAACATTTCTTCTACATACTTTCAAATTGTCAACTAATGATGTAATATGTACCTACCTATTAATCCTTAGGTAAATATGGACGGACAATCTATTTGGGAACGAATACTTTTGTTGGTGTTAGAAAATAGTTTGTGAAACTTCCTTATCATAAAGCGCTTTTTTTGTAGCCAAATTTTGATTATTTTATTTCGTGCTGCAAGTGACTTAGATAGTATGATCCCTAGACAAAAATTTTCAGTCTCTCTCCAATCTCTCAGAGTCTTTCACAGCCTCTCAGTTATTGTCTAGGTGTTTTTATGGATCTCTCACAGTCTCTGTATGAGAGACTCGAACGATAAAATTGTTAATTCAGAGACTCGAGTCTCTCGAAGAAAGACTGGGATCTCTGAAATATATTGAACTTAGAAAATTTTAACCATATCTATCGAGACACCACTTATTGAGAGATTCGAGTCTCTCGTTCAGAGATTCGAGTCTCTCGTTCAGAGATTCGAGTCTCTCGTTCAGAGACTGGATACGAAATGAGGATCTCTCTATGAGCGACTTGAGTCTCTCATTCAGAAACGCTAAACATTTTTTTGACAGTCTCTCGACAGTCGCACTCATCGACACCAGAGAGACTCGATGAGAGACGGAGACTCGATTTTCGCTTTCAGAGACTCTTAGAAACTGAACATTTTTATCTCGGGATAATTATATTTGTTATTAAAAGGGTCTTCACAATTGTACCTAAACTCTGAAGTTTCATTTCATTAATCTGTAAGCTTCTGTTACCACAGCTTCCGGAATATCCGATTCTAAGAACTAAACTTCCTGTACAGTGAAAACTAATTTCATCGGTACCTGCATATGAAACGGTTCATTCCGAATTAGTTTGACGGTCTTAATATAGCTAACGTACGTTTTGTTTCAAATAAGACATTTGATACTTACGGAAAGTTCCTGTTAGATTAGCAATTGGAAGTCTGTCGTGGAGATTTCCTAATTAGTTCTGTCACTGACCGAAAATTTAACTGCCAAGTTGGTGTGTAAAGTTCGTCATGAAAGACAAAACTTAGTTTCTAATAAATATCTATTTTCGTTTACGGACAAGTTCTTTTAACCTCGTTTAATTGAGTTTTATGAATAGCTTTATTTGTCGTTTTCTGCTTTTACATATATATTACTTTTCAAATATATTTCCACCGTCAAACAGATATAAATGGTTACTATAGTAACAGGACCACACGATATACTTCCTTTAGCTTAGAGTACATTTAATAATGCATCTAATAAATAATGACGTTGATCAATCAATACTTGCTGACACAGGATACTGTTACATTATTCGACCTAAATTTCATCTCACTTCTGATATAGCCAAAGTAATGTTCTACAGAGGAATTAAAAAATTAATTGACACGAACGTTTTTGTAATCCACCAAATTTCACTTCCCCAAAAAAAAGTTGTTAAAGGTGCATTTTTTTATTTATTAATAAGTTTGATTTCAATCGACTATATTCTGAACGTATTATGCCACATACGTTTATCACTTTAATAGTCAATGTAAAACATAAAACCACTTAGGTTTTGATTATTTAAAAGATTTATTATGCAACCATGACCTGAGTATTTTTATAATTTACATTTTATGGTGTTTAAAAAATTAAATACCTCAAAAATTAATAGTCAGTATGCTTTCTTTCAGATGTATAATGCATTTTGAAGCTATATAGCAAGGGAGGCAACTTTTCTTTGTAAGATTTTCATGCTGGAGACAAAGGCCATTGTATATCTAAAGTTAGCATATGAATGTATAATGATGGACGTCGTTGAGAATGCATTTTGTAGTCAACAAGTTGCGATATTTCCGATGGAACATTTTCACAAGACTACGCGGTCTGATTTTTAAATTTTAACTTACGAAAAATCTTTTTTGTTGTTGAAAATACTATTATTGGAAAATAGATAAATAATTAGGTTATGGTAGGTTTAGGTTGCCCCCATTTGAAATTTAAATATTCGTAGTTCAGGGTTTGCCAAAAAGCGTTTGTCAAACCTAGGATAGGTATGGACTAGTGATGTAGCGGATCGTTAAAAAGACTGTATCCGCGGATGCGGATTATTAGTTTCTAAATCCGCTAATACGAATACAGACTTTTGTACTTGGTTACGATAGTTGAGGAATGTCCCATTTTGCTTTGGTAAATGGAATTATGCGTCGTGATTCCTGTGGGTTTATTTATTTAGGTAAGAAAAAATGTTCACCGAAAATAACTTCTATTTCTCTGAAAAATATCCTAAAGTAAAACCGAATTTTTTAAACAAAGCGGAGCACCCCTGAAAAGCTGAAAAGGGATACGGATAACCATCGCATTACTGATATACACCCAAAAAGACTTATTATAGATTGGTCATTTCGCGAAGTATACTTAAAATCTATAAATCGACCTTTGTCTTGACTCTATAACAAATGCCCATTTGAGTTATTAAAAAAGAATAATAATATGATTCCGCCGTCGATTAAGTTTCGTCGACTAGATATTAAAAGATACAACAATAATGTTTTAATATTCGCCTTAAAGAAAAGGTGTAGGTATCTATGCATTGATAATAAAAGTTGAAAATATTTACATAGGTCAAACTGATTAAAATAGGTCTTATAATTCACAAAATGCTCTTGAGCGTAGATATAAATTGTGTTGTATCCGTCGGGGATTCGATTATAAATTTTCATTTACTACAATCTCATTTTCTGATTAGTAGCAGTGTCATGAAACTTGCCGGTTTCAAACAGTGGTAAGAGAATTGGGTCAACACCAACAAAAGACTATAGCAATTAGGGCTAAAGCTCCGTTGCAATTTGAGTTTTAATTCGTAAACGTCCTCGAAAAATCTAGACTTCCAGAGTGCGACTTTAATTGTAACAAACGTGAAGTGAAGTGTACACTCAACCACCCGACCCGCCACCGAGTCGCTATTAGCGACTTAACCTGTGAACGTTACCTGACCCGACTTTTCCTCATTTGTACGACTTCGGACTGTCTACTGCAATTTTAGTTTAAGAAAATTGCTACACAACTGCGAACGAGGGCTGCTAAATGCCGACAAAGCTGGAGAATTTAAATGACATCGTTATCTTCCTTCTTGAAAATCTAAATGCATTTTCTTCAAACAAAAGCTTTAAAGCGTAATGTTTTATGTATTTCTTTTTTAAATTTATTATTGTAAAATAAGTTGAAAATGGTGTATAAACAATTTTCATGATAATCAGATTTCAAACTTAAATCAAAAATAATTAAAACAGTATCCCACCCGTTCTTTCTGTAATATCAGTTTAGTTCGTCAAATTAGATGCCTAACGAATGAATGAACGAAAGAGTTAAAGGAACTTATTCCTTTCCAAAATTTATTGTGATGTATAAGTATTTCAAAAAGTCCTGTGAATTCTCCAATTTATCTTATTATATAAGCAGATTGAGACCATCAACAATGACGGAAAATCTTACCCTTTATCATTTAGAAGGACGCAATTGGCGAAGTTCAAACATCTTCATGAGAAATTGGTGTTCTTACCTGAAATAAAAGATAAAAGTTATTCAGTTAGAAATAATTGATAATAGCAAGTCAAGTCTTTCAGCTGGAATTAATTTCTGTTTGGAAAGGATTTTAACTAATACTATATTGTTTAGCGGTATTCTTTAGCTGACTTCGGAGCAACTCTACAGTTGTAAATCGAGTTTAAATATAAAATCTGCTAAATGCTTAATTTTCTTTTGTATAAAATGAAACGCTAGAAGTTTGAAGCAACAAATATTATTTATGTTAACAGTTTAGGAACAAATACTTTCTTTACGATTATTCTTAAAATCATATTGTAGCGAGCACGAGTATGTTTGTGTGCGATCGGGCATTACGTGTGCGTGAGTGCCTTATCGATTCGCCGACTAGCCGCGGGCGCCATTCTTCATGTGCACCGTATTTGTAAATGTGTGTGTCGTACCTGCGTTCTGGGAAAGCAGTTAAACGGTTCAAAGGAAAAGAAACTTTTCCAGACGTTTCGAGAAGGCTCCCGAAAGTAAACAAAAGACTATTTAAAGGAAGAGACGATCGCCGAGAGAGTAGACCGTTGCAGAAGTGAATCGAGAAATAAATTGACAGTGATAGTAGTGAAATAAATAGGGCAGTGAATAGTGATATATCAACAGTAGTGTAAATAAATAGAATAATTCATCACCTAAGTTAAGTAATAATTTAATAGTGTTTTTAAGTTCCTTAATAATTAGTGTAAATAAATAGTTTTTGTCGTTATCANTCAGTCTTTAAAGTTAATTTTGTTAAACCCACGAACCTTAGAATATGTATGATAATACATGGATGATTAGTGATTATAGTGAAGTTCGAAAAGTTACGATTTAATACGCTTAGCTGTTTGATAATTCAAAGTAAATCGGTTCAATAGATTTTGTGTACTCGACGCATTTGTCTTGAATTGCAACCCTCTCTTGTTCTTTGTTACGTCTTCAGCCGAGAAAGTTGTGATTATTCTCGTTATGTTCTCCCCAACGTGACACCGCCCACCCGCCGCTTCCACAATTTGCGTCTCCGCCACCACCCTTGAAACAATGGTAATTAATCACCAATTTGAGTGACGGCAGCAATTACACTTCTTATTACTATTCGCTGGATATCATCAAAAACCTATTTCGGCAAAGTTTCGGGGAAGCGCAGCAGTTGCTGATGCAATCTCCTATACCATTCGCTTTCATTCTTGAAATATTCGGGATTTCGTTAATTAGATCGGTTGTTGTAGTTTAACCCGAATCTCCATTCAGGCAAACAATACTGCTTTATTCGTTTTGGTAAACGATTGGAACGACGAATGACGGAATTAATGAAATCTTCTTGTTCGCTGCAGTACCTTTGGGATAAGTAAATTTGGTTCAGATTTGATACGTTATATAATAATAAAGTGTTTGTGAAAACAATAACTAAAATGTTATGTGAAGGTTTAAGCAATGGATTACACCAATGTAAACGTATATTCTGATTGCTTTAGTAGATTGAAAGTGGAATTAATTTTATTGAGCCTGAAGCTTTAAAACGAAACCGATAAACTGGATTAAAAAGGCTTTTAAATTAAACATCCAAGTTGTTCGATTTAAAGTATCTAAAAAACAAACTCGGCCTTTCCGTTTGACGGAATTTTTATACCTTCGCTTCCAGTTAAGTTACAGAACCCAATCAGCAAGTTGGATGCTTCTTTACAATTATAGTATCGATGAGTTCTTCTTCTATCCTTCTCACTGTTTTGTCTTCTGGTTCTCTCTTCGATAAGCTGCTTCCTGGCGTTCAGCCGATTTCGTAATTAGAAGCAATATAAGGCGTGTTCTAGAAAGTTGGCTTTCTTGCAACCCTCACCCATTCCTCTCCGGGATTCGATCCGGAAGTTTTGATTAATTTCTCGAGTTTGTCGTAATCTTGCAGGTAGAATCATAGTGGAGTTATCATAGTTATCAAACCGTTCTGTACGAGACACTGATTATTTCAGATTGAAATATTTGAATTCGGAAACCATTTAATACCGATCTGGCCTTCTATCTTCAACGTTTCGCCAAACTTGTCGAAATATCACCTTGGGAAGAAAAGTTTCTAAAGGTGTTCATGGTAGTCGGTAAAACGTTGAGTATACAATAGCATGAATGAAAACACTTGCCTTATATGCTTTATATTTTACTCGGCATACAAATTGTGATAATAATTCTTTGAGAATGATATTACAACCGAAACATACATTAAAATTTGAAAAGTAAATCATCATCATCATCATCAGGTCGTCAGTCCTAAGACTGGTTGGATACGCACCTCCACTCTTTCCTATCCTTAGTTAATCTTCGCATTTCCCTAGAACCAGAACAACCCATATCCTGAACTATTTGCGAACAGTAATCTAATCTAGGTCTACCTTTACCCCTTCTAACTTCCGTTTCTGCCTCTAATATGTCTCTGACTAGACCTTCATGCCTGAGAAGGTATCCTATTAACCTATCTCGTCTATTTCTTATTGACTTCCATAGAGTCCTCTGTTCTCTTACTCTATCTAATACCTCTTCATTTCTAACCTTCTCAATCCACGATATCCTCATCATTCGTCTGTAACACCACATTTCGAAAGCTTCTAACCTTTTCTTTACCGCCGCGCCCACTGTCCATGTTTCGCACCCGTACAGCGTCGTGCTCCAAACATACTCCTTTAACAACCTTTTTCGAATTTCTAAATTAACCGTTAGCGAGCATAGAAGTGACTACTCTACTACTCCTTCCGTCCTGACTTATCTGACTTCCTAGATTCCTAAAATATTATTATTAGAAACACAGTATTTTAATTCATCATACTATTTTTAAATATGTTTCACCGATAAGCAACCATCTTAATCACGATTTCGGCTTTTAAAGTGCTGAAGATAAAATGTTCGAAAACTAATAGTATCTATGTCGGTTTTAGTTATCCAATAAATAAATAGCTTTTCACCCCTTAATGACTCTGAATTGTTGGTAATTATTAAATATCATGGGAAGATACGTATTTACACTTGCCAACATATATACCCACTGCCTTGAAAAGTCTTTTCTTGCAGTTGACCGACCACTAGTAGAAAAACATTCGTCTTTAAAAGCTTCTAAATCCAACAGTGAAGAGTACAAAACATTAATGTGAAGTGTAGCGCATAGAGCTCACGCACAATAGAGAAAACATTCGTGCTTCCGCTTGATTTTATTATCTCGGAGAAATGAATTGAGGAAAGGTCTCGAGAGGCGTGTGTTTACCTTTATTTTTAACGGAAAAAAAAGGAAAAGTTCCGAACCTTTTCGAATAAGATTAAAAAGTTTTCGTACAAAAGCGAGCTTTTGAATTTAGCTTAAAGCAGCTGATGCAAAATTCATTTTCAGGTGACTTGCTTTCCATTTCTTTCGCTTTTATATAAATTGATGCTATTTTGGAAAGGAAAAGGAAATCATGGATGTAAAAAAATATTAGTTTTACATTTTGAGTTCGGATTGAATTATTACATTCGGTTCATGATTTCTAAAATTTCTACTATATTTATAACGTAATTTCTGTAACTATTTAAAAACTATTACCGACCCTGTTGTTGTAATTACTGTTTACGGGAAGGATATCGATAAATACATTGAAACCATAGATGGTAGATAGATACCCCTCCTTTTGAAGTATTGTGAACAAGTTATCTATGAGTAAGTACTGCAATGCATTTGATGGCATTTAACGTAGAGTAGAATATTATGCCAGTGGGACTGGACGGGTAAAATTTTGAAATGCCTCTTTATCTAGAAAGGTTATGTGCCAAAGTTGTGAGAGTTGCCTCTGTTAAAATCTTGGAAGATGAAAAGAAAATTTTCTTTTACACCAACAACAGAAACAACTTTCGAAGTAATACAATTAAAAGGAAGCAATTTCAGTTACTGGTTCGTCTCACTTTCGTTTCTTTGATGTTATTTAGCGTTTGAAAAACGAAAGAACCTGATAACACTTCTGCAAACGTATATAGAACCCTAATTGAAAAAGTTTCTAACTTTTTCCTTAATTTGTAAATAAGGACAACATGTTTATTGCCATCAGAAGGAAAGTTTTACATCTTTCTTTTTTTTTGCACAACATTTTTTAGGAAGTATGGGTACAAACCACATTCCGAAATTTTGTTATTATATCTAAAAAAAATATTTATTAATAATATCATATTTTGATAAGGATGCACATTGTCACCGCTAATTTTTAATCTATACATTGAAGACGCGATAAAAATCATTAAAGACATGACAACATAAATATACAGGGGTAAAAGATTAGTAAAAGATAATGCCTAGATTTATAATGAAATGTAGTAGTAGCAAGGAGGACTTCGAGGTGGCTTTAAATAAAATGGAAGCGGTATTGATAAAACAGTATTGTATGTAAATAAATAAAACAAAAACAAAAATACTGGTATGTAAGGGAGAATAGGGAAAGAGCGAATGTAAAGATAGGAGACGAAAAATTAGAAGAAGTGACTGCTTTTTGGTATCTAGGAAGTCAGGTAAGTCAGGACAGAAGGAGTAGTAGGGATATAAAGCAGAGGATAGCGCAGGGTCGTGTCGCCTTTAATAAAAAAAAGTTACTTCTATGCTCACAAACGGTTAATTTAGAAATTCGGAAGAGGTTGTTAAAGGTGTATGTTTGGAGCGCGGCGCTGCACGGGTGCGAAACATGGACAGTGGGCGCGGCGGAATGGAAAAGGTTAGAAGCGTTCGAAATGTGGTGTTACAGGCGATTGATGAGGATACCGCGGATAGAAAAAGTTAGAAATGAGGAGATATTAGAATGAATAAGAGAACAGAAGTCTTAGAACGAACGACCTTATGACGATGAACATGTTATTTTGATCAATCTGATCTGGCTTCTGCGAGTACAAGGTCGAATTGGCCGTGAAGATTATTGGATTCGTATTTGTGGTAATTTTAATCCGGCTGTTTAAACGATTTTTGAGGCGTATTAATTTATTCATGGAAGCGGAAAATGCCGCGCAAACTTTACGAATTAGCCGGAATTGTTCCATTAGGGATGCGACGTAACAGATATCGAATTGATTTCGTCAGTAATTACCGTAATCGTTTCGTACGTAAACTGTTTTAACGATGAAATATCTGCAAAGCTATGAGTTTAAGAATAATATGTGGCAAAATGTTCTGTACTATTTTGATTAACATTTAAATAGGAAAATATATGTGTAAGCTTAATTTGTGCACTGTTCCGTACTCCACTTCTACTTACTTAAAAATCGCTAATTAATAATTAATAATCGTCTAATATTTTGGTGAATTCTGTTCAATAATTTAAACGTTAACAGGGGAAGTAAGTTTTTGGTGCAGATTTTCAATAAAATCTAAAATGTCTGAAATTGCCACATATTACACATTAAAATACAAAAAAAATGTTTATTTAGTTCTTCCTAACTTTGCAGGAACATTTTAGAAAGACATTTTCAAGTTAATTATCTACATATACCAAAAAATATTTCGATTATTTGGAATATTCAAAAATTTCATTTAAAGTCCAACCTCACGAGGACTACGAATTTTAAGATGTGGCTGGGCAAACGTAGATTATAAAATTTAAATAAGCTACTGACAAATATTCAAATGTGAAAACGAATTGAATAATAAAATTTGAACATATATTCCTAGTTTTATAAAGGTCGCGTTATTGACAAAAAAAATAGCAACAGTTTCAAAAACTGCGTATTACTTTGCCGGACATCAATTATTCATAATGGAAAGTTAGATTTTTGCACAGATTTTGTGAAAATAAATGAAATTTTACCTTAAAAGCTCCTTACGAAAATAAAATCAATTAAAATTATCTCCCTAATGTATTTTAGAGAAACAACTGATCTTAAATAGTGCGTTTAAATTTGAACTTGAATAAAAATATGGTTCGTGTGGTACCTCTAATATCTCAAACTGTTTAAATAACCTTTCCTTTTAAAAGGAGTACCTGTTATCGTTAATCGTCTGTGAAAATACATTAAGAAACTATGTGCAAAAAAGTGCGGTTAAGGTTAAATTCGGTGAGGAGTCGATAAGCTTTTTTTAGCGTTTACTTGTAAGTGAAAAGATGGATGGAATATTTCAGAATGCATTATGAGAAAAATGAAATCTTTCGACGCCAGGTGGAAATTCAATTTTTGAAGAAACCTTCATACGTCACATCAATAACAGAATGGCTGTATTCCATCACAATATTGGCATATTCTTATTTAGATTGCAGAACACATCAAGGAACTCTCAAAACTAAATCGTGAATTTCTTTTGACCAACGAGCTCTTCGACAACAATCTTCAGAGAAAAATATAATAAAGCAGTAGTTATTACCATAGTTCACAATGCAATAAGCATGTTAAACAATTTTTAAGAGAAATAAATTGTGAATAAAACGTGATAGGCTTGTAGTATTTTCAAACAAAATATTTAACCTGTTCTTGCTGATCCTTCAAATTTATGTAAATGTTTTAACCTGATGGAGTTGTTTCTGTATTTCCCTTTGATCGATATGTATACCAAATGCCCATTTCCACATCACATGTAAATAATTCAACGTTTCGTATTACGAAATTCAAAAACAAATGTTAGGGTTGGTTGTATATGTTACGTTAACAAGCGGGAGACCACAAACTCTAGTCTGTTTTGTAAATATAAAATACACCTTTGTTTCCTTATCATGAAGATTTCGTCTCATTTGGAGATTGAAAAAAGGAAATAACAAATGTACAAAATAGTAGCATTCAAAAGGAAATTGTAAAGGGAAAACAGGATAACCTAAAGTAAATTAGTCCTACTTCTGATCGAGCTTGTACTTACTGATGCACTCTGCATTCTATGACGCTGTAAACAAACCCCTAGATATTGTTATATCTATGTATGGCTAGTATATTATCATAATTTATGCAATAATTGTAGCAACGTCATCTATTTAAGAATAGATGCGCATTATTCGGTGTAACGATAAAATTATAACGGTTTTACGAGTCGACTATAAATAAAATATGAAATGTCTTTCGCCAAGCCATACGTGCATTTATTATTTAACTTTGCCTCGCATTTAATGCTTTCAATGTTTTATACCTTTCAATAACTCCTATCCACTTCATAAATTGGTAAGAAGCAAGTTTATGTTTTCTCATATTTTGAAAATACGGCATGATTGTTTCCAAAAAAAGGCTGTAAGTGTTTAACTATATTTTACGATTATATGTTCTAATAGGTAGGAACATGTATTTAATTTTTAATTAAATTGAAAGCTTTTCTATTTCAGATGAGCCCTGAGGAAATTCCATGAAATTGGTGAAACAATGACGCGGTTAGGACACCTAAGGAAGACGGAGAATTCAATGGCTAATGGTCCTATAGGCTCTCACAGGTATTTAAGAAAACAATAGTATAAGTTTATGGAGAAAAACGGTTTCTATATTTATTTTGAAATGAGTTGATTTAATGTAATAATGAATCGTCTCATCAGGCTACTTGAAGATGGTCATCCGCATTACCACCCTGCGTTACTTCTGACACTTTTTCAATCGCACTTCAAAAATTTAACAAAATTATTTGCTATTAACTGCCTGAGATTATATCATTTATTGCACCCTGTTTCTAAGTTAAAAACAGTTAATAAGATAGTAATTTAGATTAAATGTATGTTTGTGCCATGAAAAGTCCGTTCTTCCTTAATAATCTCTTCAAGATGGTTGAGATACAAGGAAATATTTCACCCGTATTTGTTTGAACATTAACAAGGACGTTTCAATGAGAAAATTGCATTTTCAGCAGTCCGGGTTTGCCAAGTTAATAGCAGATGTGTCTAAAAATAAACACTAATTACAAGTTCCCTGTCTTGCTCGTTGCTTAAGTACTTGCACACCCTCGTGACGTTTAGTGGTGAATCGGTCTACCAATTGCCTCTCATACGCTAACACCACTCGAGCCAAGGTATGTGAATGCAACCTCGTGAGGAAACTTATGTTGCTTCAGCTACACAATGGTTTGCGGGAAATACACCGAACAATGAATTACAGCGCTCTTGTCGCTAAAATATGAAAATTGGGGCTCCTCTTTTTTATGCACACATTTACATAGAAACGTTATGCGTATGTCAAAGCAGTATGTAGATAATTTACCGATTTTTAGAATAAAGTTAAGTAACTAAGAAAGCAGACGTACAATTTAAATAGATACTACACCATATTTTTATTAGTCATTACATCCCTTTAAACTAATATTAAAAACTATAGGGTTAGTTAGTAGGGGTAATTTTAGAAACCACAAATCATATTTTCGTAATTCATTTTTAATAAAAAGCTTAATACAGTCCGGGACAGGCTTCGAGGTTCGAGTCTCTTATACAGATATTATGAGAGATCCATGAAAACACCTAAGCAATAAATGAGAGACGCTCTCAGAGACGCTGAAAGACTCTGAGAGACTGGAGAGAGACTGAAAAGTTTTGTATAGGTATCTGCGAATAGTAATCTAATCTAGGTCTAGCTCTACCCCTCCTAACTTCTGTTTCTGTTTCTAGTATGTCTCTGACTAGACTTTCATGCCTGAGAAGTTAATGTAAAATGTAAAAAACAGGGTGAAGCAGTTCGCAATAATAAGGCGGCTTGAGGGTGCCATAGTTCGGTGGTGGTTAACGGTTTTATTGTTAGAAAAGAAAATGTTGTAAAAGAAAGCAGTCAATGGCTGATATATAAAAATTATTATTTCACAATTATTGTCGCGTAATATTGACCTCAAAATTAATAATTGCACTACCATATAAGCCTCGATGTATTTAAATCACCAATAAAAGATNCATTTTTTTAATAGTTAAATTCTTAAATTTCTTAATTAATTATTCCAATTATTCACGTATTAAAAATCCAAAAAAAAACTAAATATTGTTTAATTCGAGATAGAATATTAATTACACTATTATAAAAGTGTCACTTCTGTAATAATTTACCTTGCATACAGATCAATAAAGGAAAAAATTCAATAAACTGTGCTTTTAGGGTCCTTTAGTTCCATGAGCAGAAACAGAGGTGGGTATTCTTATCTGATAACAAAAATAAAAGAGGGATTCATGAAGTTAACTAGAGATACCTACCTTTCCAGGGACGAAATGTTCTGTTTACTTAATCGGTGAGAGTCTCGTAAGACCGCAAATCCATTTTGCGGGACCAATTCTGCTAGTTATGTTTGAACAACGAAATAAAATTTCCGGAATGCGTTTACTTTAGATATTTACCGGAAATCGACAACATTTCCTATCCTATTTCCTTCAAATGTATGGACGTACTACCGTCAAGTTCTATCCAGTGGTTGGTTTATGTCGGTGATTTTCTGTGGATGAAGTTGATTTCAAGTGTTTGTTGAAACTTTAAGTTGATCGATATTTTAAGAATCAAATTCAAGTTAATCCTAGTACCTACCCAACTATCATAATAGAAGATTTTTGATATAAAATCAATGGGTTCCTTTGTTCATCGTCAATATTATTATCGTCACGTTTCACAGCGAGAGCAGTTTGCTTTTATTAATTTTTGTTTGTTTGTTTGGATTTTGTCGTAAAAATTAATTTAAAACTTTTTAAACCTGTTATGCCTCTTGAGATTCGTGGTTATAGCGACTTATTTCCGTAGTCACGTCCAAGTTTTAATAAGGTACTTAAGGTCTTCTCCGAAAGAAGAAAAAAAAATAGTTACACTGCCGAACCACTCCAATAACTTTATTGACAAAACTACTAATAGAATACATGAACTAGAAGAAGTCGCTAATTTTTTACATTTAAGATGAAAAAAGCGCTAGAGATATAAAACGAAGAATATCGCAGGGCAGTTTTAATAAAAATAAATCACTTTTGTGCTCGAGATCGCTTAATTTGGAAATTTGAGAAGGGTTATTAAATATCGTGGATAGAAAAAGTCGGAAATGAGGAAGTATTTATTTGGGGTAAAAAAATGGAGGTCGTTGTGGAAGTTAATTAGAAATACGCGAGGTAGGTTATAGAACATTTTTTCCATATCGGAAATTTATACAAAACCAGCCTTTTTGAAATAACTAACTTAAAAAGAACATCCCAGATTTCACGATTTCATCTTAAATAGACTCAATCGGCCAGCAGATAACTCTCTATGAGCCCAGACAAAGTCATGTTGGCTAATTGTGTAACTTTAGAAATAATTGTATGGTACCATGATGGTTCTTAATTGCAGTGCAATCACGGCTATACTGCAATATTCATGGGACGCAAGGAGCTTCTCTTTTAACACCTATTTAGCAAGTCTATTGGCAAGGAGATCTTGCCAGAGTTCATGAATATTGTAATACAGAGACGTTTCAAACTACATAAGATATCCTGCCATTTAAATCGAGATACTTCGCTCTTTTGTTTTATTCCAAGGTAGCAAAATTTGTTAGATGATGTGCTGTGTTTAATATCTTGATTCACATCTCATGGCTTTGACAAACTTCTTAATGGGAACTAATTTTTTTACCTATCCAAAACGGTCAGGGCGGAAGGATTGGTAGGGATATAAAGCAGAGGATAGCGCAGGGTCGTGTCGCTTTCAATAAAAAGCAGACACTTCTGTACTCGAGAACGGTTAATTTAGAAATTCGAAAAAGATTGCTAAAGGTGTGTTTGGAGCGCGACGCTGTACGGGTGCGAAATATGGACAGTGGGCACGACGGAAAAGAAAAGGTTAGAAGATTTGGAAATGTGGTGTTACATGCGAATGATGAGGATACCGTGGATAGGGAAGGTTAGAAATGAAGAGGTATTAGAAAGAATAGGAGAACAGCGGACTGTGTAGGAGTCAATAAGAAAAAGGAGAGATAGGTTGGTAGGACATCTTCTAAGGTATGAAGCTAGGGAAGTTAGAGGGCTAGATTAGATTACTGTTCGTAAATAGTTAAGGATGATGTGGGTTGTTCTAGTTTTAGGGAAATGCGAAGACTAACTGTGGATAGGAAAGAGTGGAGGTGCGTGTCCAACTAGTCTTAGGACTGACGACCTTATGATGATGATCTAAAAAGGTGTTAATTTCAAACTTGTTGTAGCATCTTGCCATACAACAAATCATTTCAAAATTTTTGTATTTGGTTATGCCCGAGTGAGGATTCACGTAAAGTTGTGTACAATACATCATTTAGATGTGGAAAAAATACCTGGCCACCTGATTCTGTGGGTAATGTCGTTTTTCTACTTGAATTTCTGTGTAGGTACATGCTCTTGTCACGCGAAAGTATGAATGTAAATGAAACAAATTTATGTGGTGTTTCATGTAGCGTGTCTGGATGCTGGACAGCTCATCGTCCGGAAAGCCATTGTCTCGCTACATGGATACCTTCATCCTGAATGAATTTCAGAATACCGATTTTAACGCAACGTACATAAAATATTAGTTCTCTTCAACCACATCGTTGCGTTGAATAACAAACCGGATATTCAAACTAGTCTTGGTCATTTTTCGTTTGAATTCGTAGATACATTATGTGCGTATGTTCGAGCTAATCAACTCAGTGTAGAAATATATAAAATATTTCTGAGAATTAAAAACAGTTTTAATATATTGTAGCGAGCACGAGTGTCTTTGTGTGCGATGGGGCATACGTGTGCGTGAGCGCTTTATCGATTCGCCGACTAGCCGCGGACGCCTTTCTTCATGTGCACCGTATTTGTAAATGTGTGTGTCGTACCTGCGTTCTGGGAAAGCAGTTAAACAGTTCAAAGAAAAAATAAACTATGCAGATGTTTCCAGAAGGTTCCCGAAAGTAAACAAAAGAGTATTTAAAAGAAGAGACGATCGCCGAGAGGAAGGAGAAATCAATTGACCGTTGCAGAAGTGAATGGAGAAATAAATTGACAGTGATAGCAGTGAAATAAATAGCGCAGTGAATAGTGGTATATCAACAGTAGTGCAAATAAATAGAATAATTCGTAACCTAAGTTTAGTAATAATTTAATAGTGTTTTTAAGTTCCTTAATAATTAGTGTAAATAAATAGTTTTTGTCGTTATCAGTCTTAGAAGTGAATGGAGAAATAAATTGACAGTGATAGCAGTGAAATAAATAGCGCAGTGAATAGTGATATATCAACAGTAGTGTAAATAAATAGAATAATTCGTAACCTAAGTTTAGTAATAATTTAATAGTGTTTTTAAGTTCTTTAATAATTAGTGTAAATAAATAGTTTTTGTCGTTATCAGTCTTAGAAGTTAATTTTGTTAAGCCCACGAACATTACAATATTATATCAATAAAACTTTTGTTTGAAAATTCCAGTTATTGACTAAATGTCTACATTATTATTTACTTGTTACTTACTAGAAAGCATTCAAGACAGTAAAATATTCCACACTTAGTTTCTCTGAAAGAAGAAATTCAAAACCTTTCTGAATTAATTAAAATAATTCGATTAGGGAATTCCATTGGATAGGAAGGCCTCAATCCTGTTTTCCATTTTGCACAAATCGCTCATGTGTAACGTAATCATATTTGATAATGAAATTTACGCAAATTAAATGCAGGATCATTCTTTTTTTTAATAAATAAATATGTAAATGTATTTGTATAAATATTAATTCCAGGACATATATGTAGGTAGATACAATTCGCTTTTTTATGATAACCATACTTACTATAAATAAAAGACCTATTTGTATTTCTTTACGGCATTAATTAACTAATTTAAATTAAACTAGGAGAATCGTTAGCATCATTTTGTTTGTGCGCTAATGTTTTAATGTCCTTTGCTGCTGTTTTGGTTATTATATGGACAGGAATATTTTGACAGCCTAGCTAGTTTCCGAGATTAATTAGTAAGTTAGTTAAGGTAAACATTCGATACACCTGTATCGTATCCTATAGAGTTTACATACATTATTATATAACATGATAATCATTAGGTACTATTTGTTGAATAATGCAAAGGATGCGCCTTATATGGCAGGTGAAATTGGTGTTTTCAGAACTGCGTAATTTTCATATTGTAATCCTTAATTAATTTAATCCTTAATTAAAATGAAAGCGATATTGACAGAAGAGTATATATGGAATTAAAACATAAAAAGGAGATGAAAAATATTTGTACGTAGGAGGACGTAAATGTAGGTTTATCAATTACTAGAAGTAGCGTGATTAACGCCATCTGTAGTAAATTGCTACATTTTAATGAGATTCGACAAGATCCATAAGAATATCGACTTGCCGAACTGAATCTATAACGTAACTACCTCAGCATGGTGGACACGTACCCCAACAGAACAAAAAGTTCATGGTGGTAAGAAACCGTGAATGGCGATTTCGATCTAGACGTCAGTACACGTGGTAGACATTTCCAATAGTAAAATTAGAGGCGAAAACTAGAAGAAGCTAATGCAAAGATTGAGTGGAGGATAGGAAAGTGGGAAGGTGCGTGTCGGACAAGTTTTCATACCGACCGTAAAAAGATACTTATAACCGTTGTAATTATGAATACCGTGGTCGCAATGATTAAATAATCTGGACAGCAATAGTTAGTCGTGTGTTCCGATTATCTAGACATTGCTACCATAGTTAACGGGAAGACAGCGTCTTCTCCAGCATTTTTATTTTTTGAGCTGTTCCCCTCTTTTTCATTTCTATGTAGCTAAAACCAGAATTATTTCGAACAAGTGCGAGGCTGACTTAACAAAAGATTATGTAAGCATCCATTTAAATAAGCCAACTTTTCTCTGCTAGGTACTATCCGCACTTTCAGGGACTTGATTAACATAATCCCCTCTGGCTGCGGCATACAGAGAATTTCACTTTAATAATTATCCGGATAAATAATAAACAGTGTTTCGTTAAGTGTTGTTTCTAGCACCTGAATTATTCATATTCAAGGCGTTCGTTCGCTGATGATGGCTTTGCTGAAAATATATTGTAGATTATTATCTTCTAACGCTCCTACTTGGATACAGTAATCTTCATTCGTACATTTATGGTGTCAAGAGATAGGAATGTAGACTGCACTTCAAAAAATAGAATTAAGCACGTATTAGCTAGGTATATACCGAGACCCAATTTCATTTTCTTAATTTAATATAATAGAGCTTCCGACACGTATAACTTACGTTCGTGGAAGTTGTATGAGAGCTTGTTATCAAAGACAATGTAGGTACATCGGGGAAGAATACTGATTAGTTGTTTGCCTGATTCTAAATCTTATGACAATGTATAACTATAGTACGAATAATGGTAAGTAGCGTAATCTACATAATTTGATCAGATCTACCTGTTTTAAGATGTTTTTGACGCTTTGTTATTAGTAAGTACCTACCGCAAGTTGGTAATCCTGTATTATATTAAATTAGCATATTATTTGCATAAATGAATTGCAAAAGAATTACAACAAAAACTCCGGTAGATACTTACTCTTTTTGACTCTATAATTATTATAAACAATTGATTAGGTACTTACCTCAATTACAGGTACTGTGAAGTAAGTCCCACATTTAATTTAAATAAAGCTGCATTACACTATGAAGTTACTTATTACTTAATTTTTTTTTTTTAATTTCTTTTTGGTTGAAAGTAATCTAAGGGGTCGTCTATAAAACATGTTACTCAGAATTGTACCATTTTTGACCCTTCCCTTCTCCTTTGTCACACTTTCAGCGACTCTCCTAACAAATATTGTTGTAATGTAGCGGATTTTTATGTTTATTTATTTAGCAATAGGATATAATTACTTTAATATAATACTGAAAGTGAACTACCTGAGATAAAAATGTTCAGTCTCTCAGAGTCTCTGAAAGCGAGACTCGAGTCTCCATCTCTCATCGAGTCTCTCTGGTAGCGTTGAGAGAGACTGTCGAGAGACTGTCAAAAAACTGTTTAGCGTCTCTCAAAGAGAGACTCGAGTCGCTTACAGAGATATCCTCATTTCGTATCTAGTCTCTGAACGAGAGACTCGAATCTCTGAACGAAAGACTCGAATCTCTCAATAAGTGGTATCTCGTAAGACATGGTTAAAATTTTCTAAGTTCAACATATTTCAGAGATCCTAGTCTTTCTACGAGAGACTGGAGTCTCTCAATTTTTCAGTTTTATACGTGACTCTCTGTGAGAGACTCGAATCTCTGATTTAACAATTTTATCGTTCGAGTCTCTCATACAGAAGCTGTGAGAGATCCATAAAAACACCTAGGCAATAACTGAGAGACTGTGAAAGACTGTGAGAGACGCTCTCAGAGACGCTGAAAGAAACTGAATGATTTTGAGAGACTGGAGAGAGACTGAAAATTTTTGTCTACGGTATACATTTCAAAAGGACCAGTCAACAATTTAACTACAGTTAATTAATAATTTAATAACATAATAATAAACTTAGCCAACCTTATTTGTAATAGTAAAAATGGCAGGGAACTATCACTAGGTGAGTGAAGACGGTAAGCCGTTTCACCACCTTGCATCTTGACTTCTACTCGCGACTACTGAGTCTGGACTGGACTTGATTCGACTATGATAGACTATCATTGTTGATTTCGCTATTTAAAGGTACCTACGTTTCTCCTTTCATTAAATAGTTCTTTTTGACATTGGATATTTAATTCCCTGGTATAGTTAAAATTATGTAAAAGGAAAATACAAAAGTTTTTTTTTGTGATACGTAACAAAGGAAAATATGTTTTCGTGACGCTCTAATAAATAACGCACTTTAAAGAGAAGCACTTATGTATAATACCGATAAAAATGATTTTCATATCCTACACTTTGGTATCCTTCTTGAAGGACTAGTTGAATGGAGTCTCTGAAGAAGGCGTTTACGCAAGATTTAGTACTACGTGCCTATTGTCGGCTGACGTTATCCGATTTTCGTCGGAAATCGCATTTGCATGGGAAGACAACATTTTGTTTTGCAGGATCACGTTTCCGGTAACGAGTGTAAATGAGAAGTATGCAAAAAGCTGGGGATCAAACGGCTCGCTTTCAATGGATTAGTATTCGGCTTAACAAGAACGCCGAGGGGTGCCGTGGTTTGTTTAGCGAAATTTTCGTAAGCTCATCTTAAGAGTTGTTAACGCGATCTTGCAACTCTCTTGGCAACAAAAACACTTTGTTCAATAACTCTTCACACCTCATTTATAAGTACGTATGTGTTAACGGAAATGTGTGTAATCCGTCATTGTATACAATTCCTAGGAAATGTATATAATTCCTAAAATCGTCTAGAAATGTGTGAAATAAATTATATTAGACACATTTCCTAGGAAATCTATACATTTCCGGTAACAATTTTCCCTCATTAATTTAAGGTTATCTGCTGTAGTGGGTAAAACTAATTCAGTAATACATCCCTAGACAAAAATTTTCAATCTCTCTGCAGTCTCTCAGAGTCTATCAGAGTCTTTTAGCGTCTCTCACAGTCTTTCAGCGTCTCTGAAAGCGTCTCTCACAGTCTTTCACAGTCTCTCAGTTGTTGCCTAGGTGTTTTTATGGATCTCTCACAGTCTCTGTATGAGAGACTCGAACGATAAAATTGTTAATTAAGAGATTCGAGTCTCTCACAGAGAGACTGAATGAATAAAACTGACAAATTGAGAGACTCGAGTCTCTGGTAGAAAGACTGAGATCTCTGAAATATGTTGAACTTAGAAAATTTTAACCATGTTTATCGAGACACCAGTTATTGAGAGATTCCAGTCTCTCGTTTAGACTGGATACGAAATAATTTTAACCATGTCTATCGAGACATCACTGCCTGAGAGATTCGAGGCTCTCGTTCAGAGACTGGATACGAAGTGAGGATCTCTCTATGAGCGACGTCAATAATATTGAATTTCTGATAGAGTTTGTCATAGTCGTGATTAGTATAACTCATTGGAGTTCCCAGTTTGAAAAACAGAGTACTGAGTAATTTGTGTTGAACGCTTAATTAATCAGTATAAAGTGACCATATAACTGACAAAATATTTTTTGCACCTTTAAAACAATCGGTTTTATTTTAATTAGGCTCAATTTGTATTAACTTTAAAATAAAACACTTTCGAAAAATCGTTCAAAAAAATGGACGAACTAGCTTAATGCTAAAGTAATGAAATTCGGTCGGTTACGGTGGCTGTGTCTGCTTGACAATTAAATAAGGACGAATATTTCGCCAAGGAGAAACAGTGAAGTCCATAATTTATTTTATTCTCTCACCCCATCTTCATTATGTCCTTTAAAGGATTCCTCGCGGTTTCTGTTTGTGACTCGAAAGGTAAAGCAACTTCGAAGGACAGACAGTCTTGAGCTGTGAAGGCGTCGTCGAGCTCTTGTCGGTTAATGAATTGGTTATAATTTAATTTCATTTTAAAAGCCACCGAAGCAAAGATCGATGTTCATCTCATTAGCTCTGAATAAGGAATATCAAGTTTTCCTTTCGGGTGTTTCACTTCAAATTAATCCATGATGTAAGTAACTTTGAGAATAGACTTCTTAGAAATTTATATACATGTATATATGGACACGTCTTTCAAGTTGCTATGCTGACGGAGACAAAGTAATTGAAGTTATACATTTTTAACTTTGAACCCGATCTACGATAATTTTCATGTGTTTCCGATAAATTTTGTTCATTAATAATATTGTAAAAGTGACTTTTAGAATTGCCTTGTTTACTTCAAATATTTTATGCAAAGAAAATCGTTCTTTCTTTTTCAGTTCTAATTAAATTCAACAATTTGCAAGTGTTCAGAGATTGATATCTTACAGAGTAGTTTGCTTAAAGTCAATCACCAAAGATTAATTAACAAATACCATTCTGTGCTTGAATTTTAATTTTCTATAATTAAAAATATGTATAGGTACTTAACGGAACACAAGAGAAAGCAAGCAAGCGAAAATTTTTAGAAAATGGAATGTTTCGGATACTTTTCATAATACCCTGAAAAAATTTATAATGCTTTTTACGTTATAAAAAAAAAAACAATTTTACTTTAAATACATTTGATCTTAATAATAATGTCGAAGCATAGACAGAAATAAGAATTATGATCTTTGTTGTGTCGACACCTTTTCGTCTTTAATGTCGGTGAAGAAGGTTCGGACGATAGAAGAAATTTACGGGAAGTATCCCGAAGTACTCACTATCCATGATCCTACCGACGATACGTTTTATAAAATGCCACAAAAGGAGCGGTAAACGCCATCTGTAGTACAATGCTACATTTAGTGGAATTCAAGGTCCATTTAAATAGATGGATGCCTACTTGATGAACTGAATCCACGGCGTAGCTCACCACTACGTGATAGGCATGTTACCAAAATCGAACAAACAAATTCTTAAATTGTCTTAACAGCTCGTTTTATAACACAGCAGGTAAAAATTGGTCTGTGTTCTGTCGAAACTGCCTGCGACGCGCTGATGAGATCCAAACTGATCGAAATCGCGATCCGCGTCTAGCAGTTTCGACAGAATACTGACCACTTTGAATTTGTTTGTTCGTATAAATACGTGTTTATCATACGATGGCGGACAGTCGATCTAATAATGCAGACAATATGTGAAAAGTTGAGATTGCATTTTCATTATGAAAATAGTTTAAAATCGATGTATGTATCTGATAAAGGAAAAGTTGCTTACGTGGAAAGCCACTTGAAAGGGTTAAGAGCCACCTGCTTTGTACTCGGGTTGAAAACTAAGGAGCTTATTCCGGATAACATTCACCCATAAATAAATTAAATTGGTTTTTGGAATCGCCCTCTGCATTTCAACAGAAACATGCCTCGTCTTAAGAGCGTTCTGTCCTCCGGGTATCGATCTTTCTGCTGCTGTATACCTAGTCGTCGGAACTCTCCCTTGCTGCCTGCCGTTTCTCTGTTCCGATGCCATGCCGTCCGTAGACAAGCTCAACAGTTTTTCCAACTCCACTGTAAACATAAATCAGCTCGCGTTGCGGCTGAAAACTAAAACGATTTCATTTGGGCACCTCATAAATTCTAGGCCTCCTTTCTGAAAATGCATTAGGATTTCAGTCTGTGTTACGTACGTATGTAGGTAGCACCTAAACGAATGAAAAGCAAACGTAGCACAAAAAAGGTTTCCGTATCTTATTACGATAAAGAAAAACGGTGTCGCTTTGGCATGATTGCTTTTATTTAATATGGATTTACAAAATGATATTATACGAGAAAAAGCACCCAAACCTTCTTTCTATATTTTCAAGAATCCCTCTGAGTGTTCCAGATCATCAATTAATAAAACGTTTCTTGCTATACTACAAATAGATAGATATATAGCTTTATTAACAACATTATGTTTTATATATACAAGGAGCATTTACACTTAGCTATTCTATACCTATATATCAATTTTAGAAAGTAAATATTTTTATTCTTCTCGCTTTTATGTTAATTTTCATCTGCACCATATTTCCTTCATACTTTTTAGACCATCTTTTCATTTTAATTTAATTTCCTATTGTTTTTGTACTATTTTCTGTCCACATCTCTCAAAAATGTGTTCGAACGTCTTTGGTTCCAGATACAGCCCGCATATTTTCTTCTCTTCTTCTTCCCAATACTTTGTCGTCTTATTCTCGCTTCCCAATCTAAGCCTTGCTGTTAAAACTAATTCCTTCTTACTCTTTGTCCTTTAAATAATTTGGGTTTTCATTCCTTTCTTTACATTTTCTTGTATTCCTGTTCGAATTTTAAGTTTCTCATTTTCTCATTTTTTCTCTTCGTTGCTTATATCTTCAGTTAAACTTTTCAACTCTTTTCAAAACACTTCTGTCTTTTTCCAGTGTCCGTCCTTGTAATCTTTGTTTCTTTGGTTTAAATATTCGATATATTATTACCCTTAACATTTATATGCTCTTTTATTAACATAGTGTTCTGAATTTAACAATGTGTAGTGAATTAAAGGTAAATATACGTCCATGTAACCATTTCGGAATAAATATTTATATTTTAACCTTTTTTTTACATTTAAAGCTAATTTTCCTTTCTGACATATTTATCTATTATTTATCCTTGATTATTCTCGACCGTCTTTCTCTTATTAATAAGGTTTTTATTAGTTTAACAGAAAGCCAGTTGTTTGACTACGGTTCCGTAAAGCGAATCTATAGATATCAGTGGTTAGCTCTGCTATAGTTTTGAAAGGCAACAATAACAGCTAAATATTCACTATTATTATTATTATTAGTAGGGCTTTCATCGTAGCCATGTTTTACGCAACGACAGAATAAAAGCGTTATCAGGCCAATCCAGGCATGACTCCTTATTGTAGTCGTCATCCTGTTACTTCTCATTATAAGCCTCTTCGATGTGCATCGCGCTATAAAGGCCAACTCACAGGTATCGTTATATTCTCAGTAATAACGTAACTGTTAATGCCGGTTAATAAACACAACGTGAAGTTGCATTAATGAAATGCTTTGGGATTCACCAGACTTTTATGTGCTCAGGATAATGAGCAGAGCAATAATAAGTTTGCAACTGTGCGCAGCCACGCGTTTCCTTTTTTGTTGCACGGTAAAATCCTTCTAGAAGGGCATTAAATCTCCTGGATAAATTTAGGAGTTATTTGCAGTGAATATGTACATACTATGTATACCATTAAGGGTAGTAGTTTAAAATTTATTGATTAAATCCAACTTTAAACATTTCACTACTTTGCATGAAGCTTTCATCATCGTAAGGTCGTCAGTCTTAGGACTTAGATTGTTATTATAACTCTACTTTTCATCATCATAAGGCCGTCAGTCCTAAGACTGGTTGAACACGCACCTCCACTTTTTCCTATCCTGAACTAATCTTTCTCCAAAACTAGAACAACCCACATCCTTAACTATTTGCGAACAGTAATCTAATCTAGGTCTACCTCTACTCCTCTTAACT
Source organism: Agrilus planipennis (assembly GCF_000699045.2). NCBI lineage: Eukaryota > Metazoa > Arthropoda > Insecta > Coleoptera > Buprestidae > Agrilus > Agrilus planipennis. Next base: position 1,124,629 of record NW_020439000.1, on the reverse strand, counting down.
CCTGTTTCTCCTCTATAATATGTCTCTGACTAAACCTTCATGCCTAAGAAAGTGTCCTACCTACCTATCTCGCCTATTTCTTATTGACTTCTATAGAGTCCTCTGTTCTCCTATTCTTTCTAATACCTCTTCATTTCTAACCTTCTCTATCCACGGTATTCTCATTATTCCTCTGCTTTATATCCCTACTACTCCTTCCGCCTTGACTTATCTGACTTCCTAGATAACTAAAATCAGCCACTTCTTTTAATTTTTCGTCTTATATCTTTATATTTGATCTTTCCCTACTTTTTCTTCCCATGCATACCAGTATTTTTCTTTTAGTTTTGTTTATTTTCATACAATACTGTTTTGTCAATAATATCAATCAATAAAACTATCTCTAACTTCTCTTTGTTAGATTAACTGATAGACAGCGCACAGCCTAAACTAGTGGACCTAGAGATATGAAATTTTGAAAAAATACTCTTTGGGTACCCGAGATGTCCTCATGTAAGAAATTTTTTAAAAATCCACCCACAAGGGGTTGATATACATTCGTTATTCAAGAGAAGCCCGGATAAGGAAAAATAAGATGGGTCAGAGGAATGGGCCGTAACCATGCCGAACACTAAAAAAGTGTTTCTGTGAGGGGTGCAGTTCAAACATTGATTCTAAATTTCGGGTTTGTTTTATCGTGAAATTGACACGTTTAAGGCGCAGCTCTGCAAAGTTGTCCATGAAAATTGTAGGTCAATATGATAATTTGATTACGGTAATATTTATTTACAATTAACGTGAAAATGCGCTGGTTTATGTTTATTAATATTTTTACACTCGTTAATTTGAAATGTTTATGGCGATGTTCAATTTTTATATCAATTAGTATACTTGTAAGTTCTTTTATGATTCAAGTTAAAAGCGAACGGTTGATTATATTATTTATAAGTGCCATTTTAATACATCATTAAATTGAAGTGTTCTCCGGTTTCGGGGTTGAAAACGATTCATTTCCCACAGTTTTTGCAGGTAATATAGTTGAATTGAAGTTTCAGATAATTCGGAAAAAACGGGGCTGTACTCTGGGCTACTAGATTTTAAGTTCAATACCTCATATTTTTCGTATTAAGTCATAGAAATACGTAGCCGAAGAAATGTTTCAAATGATCATCACGTTCCATAAATCGGGGTTTTCTTTGTGCCTGAATTAGACCGATAACGTGTAATCGATAAAACCCATACTCAGTTAAAGCACTTTTCCTTTTATCTTTGTTTTGTGTCATCTTCACTGAAACTTACCACATAAAAGAATAGAAATAGTAAACTACAATTTTTTCGTGTCCGTTGTATAAAACAAAGGTCTTTAGGAACTCTGCCAGATATATGGAGACCAGAAAGGTGTGACCAGAAATATTAATTTGCAGATTTTCTATCACAAAATTTTATAAACAAAATTAGAAATAGTTATTTAAATAAATAATTAAATGTGAACACAGTAGAGTATTAAACAACTTTTTTGTTAAATACTCCTGAAGATGCCCTAAGAAGGCCAAATGTATGAAGTTTTTCCATGTAACATTGCCAACAATCCAAAGTTTTTCCCATCTGAGTATTCATTATAAGTTAAAAAAATTAAATTCTTGCATAGGAATGGCGATTTAAGCCAATCGTGAAATGGACTTATTTAAGATAAAATATTTTTTCAATTAAAAACAAGATTCCATATGGTAAACAGAAATGGGATTTTTCATTAATGAGTCGATGTAGACTTTAATTAGAGTAAAGCATAGTAAGTTGCCTTTTGTTTATTTCCAATGAACGTCACTGTTACCGCTTGTCACGATTTAAAAGCAGAACGTAGACGCGAACTGTCAATCCCTCACTTAACAAAAAGAGTAATAATATCCCCTAAGAGTATCATAAAACCTGCGTGATACTTGTACTAAAAGTAGCTTGTCCCCATTTTCTGAACAGCGGTTACACGCTCAGGAAATATTCACACCCCCAACATGAAGATAAATGACGAGAAGGGAATAGATCTTCCACTTGTCTCGGAAGTTTTTGAGGAATATTGTAGGCATATAAAAATAAAGGAACCAAAAGTAAAAGATCCATGAAAATCAAAAATTTAATTGTAAATGTATAAATCTCACTCGTAGGTATTACTTTTAGTCGGAAGAGGTTTTAGATACCCTTGTCTTACGTCTTCGCTTATTGCAAACTATGAGGAGTAGGTCAAACATTGGATACATACCAAGATACACAAATTCTATTATTGAACTTGAAACACAAGGTAATCGTACTTGGCCCAAGTGAATAGGATTTTAAAATATTGTAATTCCGAAAAATTATGTCTAAATTAATTGACTGCTTTGGATTTGAGATTAAGATGTCTTGAAATTTTAATGTTTTAAGTCGATTCTAAAGCAAAAAAAAAGTTCATTAAATTTAAATGAAGCTCGTGAGCAAATTACAGGAAAAACGAATTACCTTTAGAAAATCAAATTGTTGATTGATGATACATGTATCTATTGGTGTGTTAGAAAGCTTTTTTATTGAGAATAATATCAAAAGAAATAAAAAAGACGATCTTTATGAGTTTATTTTCCCCAGAAATATAGCTCTATCCAGTAGGAAAAATTTCCATTCTATTTCCATTAAAAAAATGCCATTTAATTACCACTGATAATAATTAATGGTAATAAATGGAGAATTGCCAATGGAATAAATGGAATTTCCACTAGAATTCCATTCCCATTCCCGAACTCAGTGGGATTTCCATTGCTGAACGCAATGAGATTTCCGTTGCGTTCCATTGGAACTTTCATTTCTGAGCCCAATGGAAATTCTAGTGACAATTCTTTATCTTTTACCTTTAATAATTATTAGTGGTAATTAAATGACATTCGTTTTAATTAAGATGAAATGTGAGGTTTTTCAACGAAAAAAATATGAATTACATGACAATTATTAATCCAAATAATGCAGTGTTTATTATTTTTACAACTTGCTTTGACAATCGGATTAACTTCAACACGTTGTTCCCCATGTTTTTAAATAAGTTTTAATCATCTCAAACCTGATCTTCTCCATTTTTAGGTACCCAATTATTTTTCCATTTATATTTAATGGTTTTAAATAGAATTTATAAATTTTGCATTGGTTCCCATTGAAAATCAATGGAAATTTTTCCNTATAGATTTTATAAATTTTGCATTGGTTCCTATTAGAAATCAACGGAAATTTTTCTATGTAAATATTAATGGAATTGTTGTAAATGGAAACAATTATTTTTCCACGTATTATTTTTCCAAATGGGTTTGAATGGAATTTACAAATTTTCCATTGATTCCCATTGAAGTTCAATGGAAATTTTCCCTACGGGATATGTTCTTCTATCAATTTGCCATTGTTTACAAATTATTAGCAGATTTAGCCATTCGTTTAGTGGAATGTAGTCAACTGTCAATTTCTGTATAATAAAATAAACAATTACTGGCATCCAGAGCTCGAATAACTGCCCCTTATTAGGCGTCTTGAATATTTCTTTTTCAGTAAAAAGGGACGCCAGGGACAGAGCAGCGAGTCCGGAAGCGAATTTACTCAATCAGCGTTCGGGACGTTTATATAACTGACCCCTGAACTTGTCAGCAAATGAAAGACAATTAGATTGACAACGTTCTAGGCTTATAACTTCGTTACGGTGGAACTAACGAAGCCAAGAACGGAACAGCGAAATGAAATTTCGAAAATTAATCAGCGATGTCAGCTAAAGATTCTCCTTAAGGACTTTACCACAATTTTGTGAGATCAGAGTCAAAAATTAACTGTAAATATAAGTCCAAATAATTGTTTATGTTACACAGGGATACATATGATCTTTTATGGTCCTGTACCAAAAAATAAAGGAACTGATGCTCTTACCTTTTTTATTTTACTTTGTTTTTTTAAAACCTTCAGTAATATAGTACAGATGTAGGGGATGATGAGAAGTTGGTAATTATAAATTAGCTAATCGTTTCAATGTATGATTAATCCATTTTCAAAGTGCTAGTAGCTAAAGTTCCCTAGACAAAAATTTTCAATCTCTCTCCAGTCTCTCAGAGTCTTCCAGAGTTTTTCAGCGTCTCTGAGAGCGTCACAGTCTTTCACAGTCTCTCAGTTATTGCCTAGGTATTTTTATGGATCTCTCACACTCTCTGTATGAGAGATTCGAACGACAAAATTGTTAATTCAGAGATTCGTGTCTCTCTCGTAGAAAGACTGGGATCTCTAAAATATATTGAATTTAGAAAATTTTAACCATGTCTATCGAGACTCCACTTATTGAGAGATTCGAGTCTCTTGTTCAGAGATTCGAGTCTCTCGTTCTGAGACTGGATACAAAATTAGGATCTCTCTATGAGCGACTCGAGTCTCTCGTTCAGAGATTCGAGTCTCTCGTTCAGAGACTGGATACGAAATGAGGATCTCTCTATGAGCGACTCGAGTCTCTCGTTCAGAGACGCTAAACAATTTTTTTGACAGTCTCTCGACAGTCTCTCTCAGCGACACCAGAGAAACTCGATGGGAGGACTCGAGTCTCGCTTTCAGAGACTCTAAGAGACTGAACATTTTTTTTCTGTAATGTCCAATTATACATTTCCCATTCCTTATCAGCGTATTCACATTATGTAACCAATGAATTTTTCCCTAACGTTTTCTTAATATTATCATGATCTTCATAAGGCCATTAGTCCAAAGACTACTTTGACTTTTCTTTCACGAGAAAGATAACATCACACATAATATTACTTTCAATTAGTAATCTAATTTAAGGCTTTCCTCTGTTTGTTGATACCCTTGTTTCCGCTTCTAAAATGTCTATGTATATTTTTCCACGTTTCAGATAGACCCTACCATCTTATCTCACCTTCTCGTTACTGACTTTTGCAGCGCCCTCTGTTTTCTCACTTTTTCCAATATCTATACAGTTCCTCATTCCTAACGTTCTATGTACTAAATTGTTCTGTTTGTTACGTAGGTCGTATATTGCGCAGGACACCTTCAGACTGAAGGAAATTAAGAGCATAAAGCGGTTTATTGTATTTTGACAATTCTCTAATGTAGCTCTGTTTTGAGTGAAGAAAAGAAGTCCTCGAAGTTGTAAGTTGTTTAAGTACGTATCACCTTATGAGGGGAAAATGGCAGCTTTATATCGTGTTCGTAAAAGGCAAAGATAGTAAAACGAAATAGCTTCAGGTAATGCATCCTTTAAATGCAAGATACAGGGAAAGTGCTAGAGTACAGCTCTGTTCGGTAGGTTATAAAATACGTGCTAAAGCTTGTAATGGCGCACTTCTTTTCCGACATGGCTAACCTAGTTTGACTTGATTAGATTGGCGGAATTAAGTTCTGTTACACTCTTAAAAAATTTTGCTTCAGGCTACGAAAATTTTGATGTTGATTGCTCGTCAACATAAAAATTTAATTTGAACGATATCAGTAAAAGAAGAGTAATAAAAATATATTTTTGAGCTGAATTAGTTCCGCGGTTGACTAAATTAATTTTCACAAAAAATATTTGAAATAAGAGAACTTAAAACGGAACAGTTTACAACAACGTGTCGTAACTTTTGTGAAATGATTACTGACCTAATGGCTTTCGTTGCCGTTTTACAGATAATTTTTCAAACAGTACCTACGGAAAATGCCCAAAGTAAATATACGCTATTTTGTAGCATTTTACCTGCACTTTTCTCGCCGCAAACAACGTTATGCAAAAAATTAACGTCATGGAGTTTGTTCAGGGCAACATACCAAAAATAAAAAGGTAGAAAACGAACAGCAACGGTTTCCCTAACGAAGCAGATGTGGTTGGTTGCAAGTTGTAGCGCATAAATTTTCCACTGGTCGTGAATGTGTTTTTTCCCTCTGTAACAACTTCAATGTTTCAGGATGCGCCTGATTAGCTGTTCGTCCTTGCATACAAATTCTCTAGGTTTTTCACAAAGATCCGCGACATTTGCATTAAATGCACGCCTTCTTAAAACTCCTGAGCTGCTGGACATCATATCTAAACATGTGTTTCGCGACACGTACGCTTTTTGTGCATAATTCTGTGTCCGGGAAATTTTCCGTGACTGGCACAAATGAAAAATGGTTTAGAGGTGAATTTTTACGGCATTCCGCAAAATGCGACATATATATCAGATACAATTAGCAGTCGGTACCCATTCCTTTTAATATTTCTTTCACAGTAAAAATTGATAGTCGTTGTCTGATTTTATCTTATTCAAATGCTCATTTTCGATGGGAAATGGAAATAAAGATTAAATATTCTGTTCGTAGGATTTAACTTCCTGTTTGATTTAACTCGTCCTCTACAGGAAATTTCTCCTGCGTTTTTCATTTAGGAGCTCGTTCTTCGATTTCGTGTACAATAATAGCTACAAAGAGAGTCATTTTAAATTCTAAAAGCTTTTCCTGAAACGATCGTTGCCGATGCACCTTCACATTTGCTAGCGAATTTCTTGCGAGAATATTACATTTAGTGAAAATAGCTGCTACAAGCGCGACATCTAGTGTAGTCCCGTTTTGTACTGCCCCATTTCGTACCTCGCAAATATTCTACCTGTTTTATAACATAATTATCAACGTGACTTATTTTGTATCCTTATTTGACATAAAACCGCCACTGTTTACATTCTCCGTCGATGTAGTCACGTAGCTGCTTAGTTATTATGACAATTTCTCTGTACGTTTCCAATTCATGCTCAGGATCGACTTCGGATTGCAACTTCTTTCCGTTTTCTTACAATTTTTTTCGTCCCTTAACTACAATTCTTTACTTTCCCTATTTAATTGAGTTAACACCCTCTAAAGCGTGCTTATTATTTCAAAAACATCCTGTACAATACGCATGTTAACCAGAAAGCAGTTTGAGTAGCTGATGTAAAATTTATGTATAAAAAGCAGCCAACGAAGTGTTGTATATGCTTAGGAGAAGATGGTAAAAGAAGCAATCGCTATCATTATTGATTATCTACAAGCTGCGACAATACATCGTCCGCCTGCTGGCTGGCAACTGATAAATTGCTGTAAGGCAAACTTATTTATTTTCCCTTCTCAGTTGAAATCCAGGTGCAATAAGTAGACATGGATAAAATTAGGTTTAAGACGAATGGCGACCACGGATGGAAAAGATTTAGCTCATGCACTTACTTGGCTCTATAAGCGTTTCATTTGTCTTCAAGTAACAAGGATTACCAGGTCCTTTACGTTGTCGGGTTTTTCTTTGAATGTGCTCTCAAGATTTTTATAAAAGGAGAGTTTACTAGTGAACGATTACACCTCAAAAGGACGATGAAAAATCTACTTTTAAGTGATTTCTTCACACATTGTCAGAAATAGAATAGAGTTTATGAAATGATAAATTTTTATGCGAGACTGGAAGGTAACAGTAGTGAGTAAAGATATTAAACATACGATTAAACCCGTTGGAATGAGCGGAGGTAATGTCGACATTATTGTTGTAAAACTAGTTATAATTTTCTAAAAACATTTGCAAGGACGAAGAAAGGAAGACAGAAGGAGGGAGAGAGAATAAAGATCGGTTTCAACTTTCACTAACCCGACTACAAATTTCGGTTCACTTTTTTTAAGTCCTTTATTAGCCCAACCGACTTCCTTACTCACTCCGAATAAGGCAGTCGAAGGCTTTAGTTAGAAAAATAACGCACTTCCCTGTTCGTAACTAATTAGGAGTGCTTGAATTAAGGATCTCATCCGCACCAAATTAGGACCTTAACTATCCCGATTAAAAAAAAATTTTTAGGTTTGCATTATAACTGATATTTAGAAATATGATTGGGGTTTAATTATTTAATTATTAAAAAGTCGAACTTTAGTGAAAATCAAAATTAAAATTCCTAGTCAGGTCCTTATGACAAACATATCCCGCACCTATATTATCCTAATGTCCTTTATTTCTTAATACATTTTCCTACCATGAGTACATTCATATTTTATATTATATTACTATTAATATTTAGAAGAAAAAGTAATGAACATAATATGCTATAACATTTAAGAATATCATTAGTAAAATAAATATTCTTAAATTTTATAGCACTTCGCGGGACATACACTCGAGTATCAAACTACTATTATTTTGTACAATGAGCGGTTTGGGATTAATTTTCATCGGATAATGCATAGTTCCC